>NC_080549.1:31446059-31537900 GCF_028640845.1 Ahaetulla prasina
GTAGAAGAACTTTCCAAATAACATCCTATGTCTCAGGATAAAATGGATATCTGTGAACAGCAACAAGTGGTCAAAGGAAGATCAAATCTGTTCCTGAAGAGTGGGTCCTCAAGCACTGAAAACACTCATTCAACAAAAATGATGTGACCATATTCAAGAAGTGTCCGCTGGCGATGTCAAAAACACCAGAACATTTATCATTCAAAAGTGAATCTAAAGTGGTCTAAAAGGCAGCTCAAATTTAACCAACACTAGTCTTAAATAGGAAAAAAGAATCTAAAACTGTATATGATGGACATTGAAGGCGAATGAGATGGAGGATGAAATGATCAGTGAAAGTGCAACTACAAGCAAAAAAGTCTAAGGTTGAAAACATGGTCCAAAAACACCACATATAAAGGATAAAACATTTTGCAGACCAATTTCTGAATACAGTCAGTTTGGAGTAAATCGCCTCTGAAGTTTACAGAGGGTCAACATGGGGATGTGTCGAACCGATACTGCGTAGCGGTCTGGAGGAAGGTCCTCCGAACAATCACCAGTTTGCTCCCATGGACAGGGAGGAGAGCGTTCTGCCTGAACCGAAAAAGTTTTGAGTATTCAGGCCAATCTGTAGTGGGGAAAACTCAACCAAACACGCTACCCGTTGAGATTTCCCATCATACAGCAACTGCTTCGGACATTAAGTTCGCATTAAGAGAAGGCCAGTTCATTGGATTACTTCCGCGTTTATCCAGGCTACGTGATACTCATCAGACCGCCTCAAAGCTGCTTTTCGATTAGGGAACAATTGGGCGGGATGCCCTCGCGCAGGTTTTTTGAGGGCTACAGGCTCGATCCGCTAGGGAATGGCGTAGCTGCGTGTCCTAGAAGTCGAGCAGCTAGCTTGCCATCTGAAGATGCTTTACTTTTAGCTGAGTTGAAGCTCACCACCCTAAAGGGCCGTAACGCCAGGAGAAGCAGCTCATCACGTGTGCAGAACGGACGGCATATACTCATAGACGCAACGCTGGCTAATGTATGTCGACCAGTGCCTGGCACTCTTCAGACAGGGTCTTGGGGGAGTGGATTCTTTAGGTTCCAGAGGGGAAATACGGGGGACAACAGTTCGGTGGGGGACTAAAAATCAAAGAATTCAGCGAGTTCAGAAGTGACATTTGTACCGGCCTAATAAAAAAAACCCGGATATATAAAAAGTCCAGATTGCATCAGTGTCTGCCTTGATCTCAAAAGGTCTCCTGCTTTCAGCATCATAAGGAAATTCAGTTCACAGCTTATACGGCCTCCTGAGTCCAACCCGGCGATGACAATCTACCCGTTGACGCAATACTACATTTTGAAAATCGGCGATAACACTATTTTGCCTCGATGGCAGGAATTAGCGACCCGGCACCTATAGTCAATTAGTTTGCCCTATCCACTGTTCGCCATCACTTACAGCGGGTTCGATCAGCGTCAGGGCTACAGAAAGTTATGCACTCTGGAAGCTCTATTCAGAGCCTTCTAATACCGGGAATGCATGTTTGAGGTCCCATACCCATATGAGCCACCATATCTCTAGGTGCCATATGATGCGTTAGTTAAAGACCCAAAAAACTCTATCGAAAGTTGCGAATCCTTGCCATGAGGATGAATTCGTCCATTTATTGATGATACATTGTGTTATGCGGGAAAATGTTGCAATGAAAATATCGCCAATCATATTTTACCCGGCTGCCAATCGTAGGTTTAACGTTGTACACCGGCATTGAAGCATTGCCGCCAGAACTGAGACAAATATCCAAAATTCATTGTAAACTTATTTAATCAATGACCAACCAATACGGGGAATCTGCAATTTTCGCGAAATGGGAGCAGGGAATCTTAGGAACCAACTTGTTGTAGCATTGGATATCCATCAGCTGGCAGAATTATCCAGAGACCAAAGTCTCCGGTGGTATAAAGACGGTAAGTCATAGCGGAATTCCAAATTCGATGTTCATCTGCAAAAATGCATAGCACCTGACCATTGTTCCAGAAAATTAGAGGTGAGACTAAGGAAGGAAGGAAGGAAGATGGCAAATGGAAGGAAGCTTCCTACTCTGCACTCATTGTCCGAATGCTATTGGTGGATCAGATCTTCCGAATCAACAGTCGCTGACTGTTTTTTGCCTACTAGTTTATCTGCAAGAGGGAATGTGTCCTTCGCCAATAGGTCAACTTCAAAGCCGCGTATTCGCGCCTCCTAGATAAATCGCAGAAAGGAGCCATCAACTTCTGGACCGGACTTTTACCCTGTATCTAACCTCTAGCTGCTGTACATCTCTCGATACAAAAAATTCCAGATACACCTGGGTCAAAAAGATGACAACGGGACGTCCAAGGCCTGAGAGGGTCCTTACTAGAGTGCTGCCCATAAACAGAGTAACCTGGATAGGCAGGCCTCGAAAAAAGTCATTGAAGACGCCTCACCACCCCGAGATCCTTGACAAATGGAACAGAATCATGTTATTGCAAGTCATTAGCCAGCACTTGTCATCTTGGTATGGATGCGCTCACCACTCATGGGGCCCACCCGGGATGCCTTTATATGGGATTGGACCTCAGGAAGTTTAACTCCCCCACTGGCTCAAGAAAACGGGCTAAACAAATGGCGAGGGAATGTTGACCAGCACTTGCGTGATCTCCATCCGGATACTGTCTCTTTGTGTATGACAGTTGCATCGGCGATGGCGTCTAGGAGGCTCAAAAAGAGCTCCACCCGCCAGTTTTGACGTGGGTGGAGTCGTAACTGGGCAAATCAGGGATCGGCCGCGGCTCGGAATCCAGTTAATTCGTATCTAAGGCTCCCACGGTAATTTCAAATGTCTAGCTCGTACCATCGTGATAATGTCGGTATCACCCACGACGAATTGGAAACAACTGTGGAGTAACGATGGTACCCGCCAAAAAGTCCTATAGATGGCCCGGAAACGGTGCCCCATGCCCTAGCTGAAAAGGACCGATTATGTGAATCTGAGGCAGCGGAGTCGAATTAGCATAGTCCTCGTAATTTCGGATCCTACTGCAGTACCAGCGACTCCTACCCACCGAGCCTCCAATCGGATGCAGGACCCATCGAAGCGCGTAGTTGCTAAAGAATGTCAATGGCAGATGTTGCCTGCACACCGATTAAATCAATTGGCGACTGCTGGTCGGGAGATCCCTGTGGAAATTTCCAGAGATCGGCGCATTCTTAACGGGTACCTGCTAACCGATTGCATCAACTGGTTGGGCCCACGAGGTAGACCGGTGATCGGATATAGCCACACAGCGGCACTTTAGGGTTTTGACAGTCGTCGTAAGACGCTACAAAAACCATTTTTCTGTACCTCATGATGGTCTTGAGGCACGCGATGCCGAACAGCATGCAGTGCAAGTGACTAGGGTCTAGCTCGGCACGGATCCATGCTTTGCAACTGAGATCGGGAACCTAGTTTCACGGCGTCTACAGGGGAGCGTCTACTGTGTAAGTACAGAGCTGAACTTGCCAGTTTTCAGCCCAGTGGATTTCGACTACTGGACTTACTGAAAGCACGTATAAGGCATTTCAGAGTCCAGGCGTTCGCGGGAAAAGAGTGAGGGGGTGGCCTCAAAAAAAAGCACCTGCAGTCATTGCCCAGCGTACAACGGGTGATAGCCAACTGACCTGGCACGTAGGAACGAGGATTATAATTAGCCTGAGTCCAAGCTTAGGCGGGGTGGATCAGGTCGACGCAGGCGACTGACGGACCTTGGCCCTACGGGCAGTAAGGGAGTTCGGGACCAGCCAGTCGCACGGAAGGCGTAGGCATGATCCCTGCGCCAATGATCTTCTTTTAGGCATCATTTTCGAGCCAATCTGCGGAGCGAGGAGTGACGTATACGTTCACGGTCCAGAGGTAACCGGCTGGCTTAAGCCTGCGGGTGCAAATGGTTCGAAAGGTTCTACCCAGCTTTAGATGCATTTTGGATCTTTTATGAAGGCAGACTGGGCGTGTCATTGATTGCTGATACGGCTGGTAATGCCACGCAGGGAACGTTCAAGTCTTTAATCAATGAAATAGGAGAAAGGCGGTGGTCACAAATGACCAACTTCCCAAAGAGTTGGAAGTCCGGGAGTTAGGAGGGGAATCTAAAGCCCTCACGCGAGTTGTTCTGCGGGCACTCCCACAGGTCCATAGCTAAGAAGGCGAGCAACGGGTAGCCTTCAGGAATGTTAGTGGTGAGATCATGAAGACAGCAGACAAGTCCGGTGCAGAAGGCTGTAGCTCTCCCACAGGTGGGCATGATAGGGTCATGGCTTAGTCCTAGCAGGCGTGTTCTGGAAAGAGGTGAGACTAACGGAAGGAAGCTCGACAGACGCCGTGGGGAACCAGTGTTAATACGTACTGACGATTGGACCAGGCTGCTCTACTATCTGTACGTTCCACGATCCTGTACTCACTGAGGTGTCTCCATGATACATTGACTGACGACGAAAAGTTGTGGGCAAACAGAGTGGGATGGCCCAGCAGTTAAGCTGTGAATGCCAGTCTTACCAGCAATGCTATGGTTCGGCCCAATATGGAGCATGTAGGGTGAGGCTAATTCCGCGCCCAGCTGCATTTCCAACGTACTGTTGTAAGAGTTCTGGAGATCGTCACCCTACCACGAATACAATGACAGGTCTGATGGCCAAATAGGAACAGAATGGGGCCTCACCGAGAGAACCAGTGGGACCTCCTAGCTGGTTGGTCAAAACCCTTTTAGACATCTAGGTTTAGAAACATTTTTACGCTTTGGCAGAGCCTGGATGCCCGTCATCCAAACAGTGAATCCGCTTCAGGTGAGAGAGGGGTCTAGTTCATGGAGCTGGGCCGTGTCAACGTTTATTGGTTCGGGGAACAAGGCCAGGAGGTCGAATGCTTTCAGGGATCGAGCAGGGTATTGAGCATAGACCAAGGGTGCGGGGTTTACCTTGAGACGATCTACTTCAAGAACATGCTTGCAAACAGGATCCCATAACCACAAGATGAATACACGCCGTATGAATGGAGCTGATGGTTAACAAAAAAAAAAAAAGTACCTGTTGGGGCAGCATTTTTCGCGGGAAATGACTTTTAGCTCACATGGTGGCCTTATGGGCAACTCGAGCATGTAACTTGAATAATCCAGTGGCCAGTTCCGGAGATTCGTGGTGGATGGGGTACGCAATGTCCAATTTTGTCTTGTGCATTTTTTTGCCACACCTGTGTTAGCATAAAAGAAAATATCGTCTGAAGAACATTTACAACAAATACGAACGGTACGCCTGATCATAGGGTACAACATTTACAACACAACCTGAATCAGATCAGTATATCATATCCATCTAGACCTATTGTCTATTTGAAGACCCATGGCTGACTCAACTTGAGCCTAGCCTACATCCACCCCGTGGTTACATGGGGAGTGAGTCCAATGCCATCCCAACGCCGTGCTTAGTTCGCGAAGCATCTCCTAGGAATTTATGGTAACAGGGGACTGAAGATAAGGCACGGCATCAATTCAATCTAGGGTGCAGATCGCCCTGAGACGGGTAGTATAGCCGAATAGGCTATGTCATGCTCAAGGATGCTCTAGCCGGGTGAGTTGGACCCACCCGGTTCGCTGCGGGACCCTCTTGACCCTACCGATAACGTTTCGAAAACTAAAGTAGCTTATCGCTGGGGCGAGCCAAAAGTTCACTGCGTCGCAGCCATTGGATTAGCAAGCTTAGGCTCGATCCCATAACGTCCAGAAGTCCCTGTTTAGCCTCGGCGAGACACCTGCCAACGGACGTACTCCATGGCCTCGAGCTCACTTGGGTTACTCTAGCTATGGTCGACCGGGCGAATACTCAAATCGGGCGAGTTGCCACCTAGTGACATCTCCATCGGCAAATGTAACGTACAATATAATCGACCTGGCCAACTTCTGTTTTAGTGTGACGCGAACGCTCAAGCTCGACGTATTAGTTGGACTGTACATGGGTAATCCGGGTCTTCTTTTCAGGATGGCCATCCTATTTCGTCCGGTCAGTTGCAACGGGCCGAGCACTGAAAGTCTCAGATCTAGACTGATTCACCCAGCGCTGTGGAAACTGGCAATTCTTGGTGCGGGTCCTTTCGGGACCTGCTGCCCCCGAGGACCTATCCATTTTAGGATATCCTGGTGCTTCATCTGTTTTGAGGAACGTGGACTCGGTAAGTCCGGTTCCCCCTAGCCATGCCCGCTAGATGCTGAACCCTATGACCGGCTATTATTTTAGCCCCGAACCCCTATAGGTAAGTACTAGGAGCCTGCCGACTTAGTGGGACTTCATCATCACTTCGTTGAAAAATGGGAGCTGGAAAAAATGTGAGCTGCATACAAAGAAGCAACAAGTGGTAGACCCGATACACGGCCAAAAAAGCGGAGATCATAGGCACATGAGTGGGGGAAAAGTCATGGTAATTACGGCGATCCATGCCCACCAAGTCCCTCTCAAGGTCGAATCTGGGAGTAGTACTGAAAACTCCACTTCACAACAAGTAGAGTTAAAACTTTCTTTTTAGCGAAAGAGGAACCTGTCACTGATGGCATCGCGGTAAATAGGCCATAGGATGGCAGGTGCCCACTGATAATCATCACTATAGCGGTGACGCAAATAAAATGGCAGTACAGTGTCAGGAGTACAAAAGAACCTGCTGTCAAGGAGGCATCATCGGCTGACTCTGGGACAATTGTACACGGTCCAGGTTGCTAGGCATAACAACTTACCTCGGCCCCTGATGTAGCTGCCGAGGGCTATGGAGTATCAAAATTACGTGATCCAGGGTGGGATCCGACGACTATTGTCATTTCTTGGAACTCAACCTGTACAGCAGTGGATCATGTGGCCGAGTCTGTGCGTGTGACTAAATGCTGAAGTAGCCGACCAATAGCCCAAAGTAAAGTTTCACCTTCTGGGACGGTGGTACAACTTGCGATCAGATGATCCCTGATTCCCGGAGGCATCAGAATATACCTTTCGGCGGAAGGTGTTTAGGATGGACCGGTTGGAGTTGATACCTTCTGGATCCGGAACGTAATTAATGAAGCTTTTTTTTTTTTTTTGAGATGGTCTTGACATTCAGGGACTCATGGGGAGGGATATTGGGGGCTAGCCTGTTACACGCAGAACCGACCATTGAAGAGTGTTACTCCGTGAGGACGAACGCAATAATGGGCCCTGGTCCCAGACGTGGGAAGCATCTTCCTCTGAAATGCAGGTCGCCCACGAGGCAAAACATAGTTATTCCATCTCCCTAAGCCAGAACCAAGGTCCGAGTTGGCATCCATACGGCTTTTGAGAGCAGTATCAGCTACTCCTTTCCAGCGGCAAAATGGCAAACTGATACCTTAGTAGTGGAGGTCAGATTAAGACTGAGTGCACTTGAATACTCAACATCAGCCGCGAGACATTATTTTACAGGAAAACGGTGGTGGAGTTCTGTCCCGTTGGGGATAAAAGCTTGCTACCCTAACTACTAGGGCCGGTTTTTTTTCGGCGCCATGCTCCGAGCTTTCGGCAGAAAATGGGTGTCATCTAAAAAGAAACTCAGCTGTCAGCCAGGTGGCAGTACCGCGGGGAGTCCTGTAGGGGGTCTATCAGAGCTACATTACTCAAGGATAGGAGCTGGGAAATTGCCTCAGCCCCTATTCTTTGCCCAGGGGTAGTGACGCCTCAGGCTAGAGTAGCATCCTTATTGAGCCCTCCGAAAAATTTGCCCTGCGGGAAGCATAGAGCCCGCTTGTCCTCTTCGTCCACTTCGACACGCATCACGTAAGGTCATTGTCCAGAGTGCTTATTCGGCATTACTATATGACTTTTCGGCAAATGGTGACGCGAATGCAATTTACCCCTACCGGAACTCGCTCATGATTAAATGCAACGGTGTTTAGCACCTGGTGAAATATCATTGAAGAAGAAGCCCAGCCTACAACATGAGAAGCTCAGGACGTTTTCCTTATGTTTGCGACGACTCGGTCCTATCCAAATGGCAGAGCAGCACTATGATACGAAAATAACTTATGATCATCCCAGCGACGCTAGAGATAATTGATAGGGCGCGGGTCTGAAACGGGATCCGATTTCATGACCTTAGAATCCCTTTAGTCCTGCACAGGCAGCATTGTTCCATTGCCTTGGGCATTTTCGCCGGGAGATTCCTATTCAGACTATTGTCATCCACTATGACCCATGCGATCCAAGTGGATCACTACCGAGTTTTTCTCGAATCTTGCAAAGTGCAGTAGATACGTCCATATGCTGAAGTACAGTCTCAACTCAACGTTACAACCGACGCGGGAGTGACAAAATCGGTTGAGGCTCTCTTGAAAGGACCACCCTTTCATGCATGCGTTAAGTCATTGGGTCCACCCCTTTGCTCAGCTGAGCGTCCACGCCAGTAGAAGGGCAGATTTGATAAAACAGCCCCCTGACAGAACGGAAAAGCTACGGTATGTCGCATGTCTGTGGCGACGGCCGGCACCAAAACCTCGCGGGGAAGGGTTGGCGAGGTAGCCGGAATAGGGTACCTTTTGATTTTGCCAGGAAAGGAGACTATACTTTTAATCCCCACGGTCCACAAACTGACCAGCACTAAGTCATTATACCCATACAAAGTCAGACGCGATGTCCAGTAAGGCTAGATGCAACTAAGCATACACCTCCCGGCAAAATTTCGGGTTCAAAGGGGAAGCCATTACTACCGACGTTAGCACTCCTGGAGATAAGCTGTTCTTGCGCTATTCATCCGGATTATCCGGCTGGACGTGACATTGTCACCATACTGAATAAACTAATGCAAAAACTCCTGGTGACCGCTTCTGTTTCGGGTCTTCATGACTTTACTGGACCCTCCATCTTTCGACAGGTACACCGTGAGGTCTCATAATTGGCAGATGCTAGCACCCTCGGCCTTACGGCACTGGGGAGTGCTGGTAGCCTTAGGGTGAAAAGTAGCGGTCGAAAAGGGTTCCGGAACACGACTGGCCTGAACTTTTTAGGGAACCTCAGTTTTGCTGGGCGATTCATCAGTAAAGCCCCAACTGATGACGACGATCATCCGAATGGCCCTAGATGTAGGATTGCAGAGGCCATTCTTAGCGCCAGCAGACGACTTCAACTGTTTGAAGGACGAAGTAATGGGTGGAAGTGCCGTGTGCATTTTCTGGATCTTAACCTGAATGCACCGTGTCACCAAGGACTTTTCCAAATTCAGTTGAGCTTCTTGCACAGGAGTTCAAGTAACGCAGTAACAAATCCTCCAGAGGCCTGTAGGAAAAGTCATGATAAAGCCATATAAGCACAATCCGATAGCCTCCTGCCGGTTAGGTAACCACGGTCTTAAACCAAATACCCACCACCATTCCGGGGTTTTCAACCTTGATTTTTCAGCCAATAAGGAACATAGATCCGAATGTCGGCGAGAATAAGAGACAATTGGCTTGGGATCAGTTTTGAAACTATATCCAATCCTAATACCAATGGTACCCACGACCTAAGCATTTGCGGGAGCTCAGAACGCATCCTCTAACCTCTGATCGCTCGCAACTATGGTGACCCAGCATGATACCCGGGTAGAATCACCGGCCGGGTCACTTCATTTACGCAAGTGATCCATGATAAGTGACTACGAACCACGGCTCCTCGGAGCCGCCCAAGCGGGTATGGGGTCCAACGGTATTGGGTGAGGCAGGTTCAAGTGAACGCAGTGACTATTTCCGGGAGTACTCCCTAGGACGGGTCACCTAGTTAATCATTAAGGTAGGGAAATAGCACAATTTGACTGGGTGTACAAGCTAGGACGGGACCCCTCCCACGGCAATGTCATTGACGTTCAGTCCTTCCCGTGGACGGTTTGACCCATTTTCGCAGAGCCACGAGTACCATCTCCTCCTAGGACGCGGCTCTCCAGGATATCCTTCGGCCAGAACCAATCGCATGATCTGATGTTCTTCAAAGTCCCAACCTTAGAGCTGGTGGCCTATCGTCCACGAAAGTGCAATGACAGGTCTGGGAGGAATCTGACATAACCCCTATGTTCCTCATATTACTTGCAGCTATGTCGAAAGAGCCGACCCGTAAAGTGAGACTACCACGGGTCACCAAGGAAGGAAGGAAGATGGCAAATGGGGGACCAACGGCCTTGAAGGCTCCCAGATGACTCAACGTGCTTTCCGCCAAGCGATTTCGGGAATGCCAGAACATCCCGCCAGCCACTGGATCCAGAGCTGTCAGATGAGCAGTTTGCCAGTCCAAGGCTGCAAGGCTGAAGTCACTGATATTCGCAGCTGTCGGACAAACTTACGGGCAGTAATGGGGACATATCCCTGAACAAATTGACAATCGGTCGAGGTATTTACACAGCCAGTCCTCGGGGGACCCAAATGCGGTCACATCTACCTACATCTTAACCAGACATCTAGAAGCCTAGTGCTTCCACGGACCCCTAGATATACAGATGAGGCCCCTCCACTTAGTGAGCATGCATCTCACCTTTTAGAGGAATTTTAGCCCAAGGTCGTCCATGCCAGCCACGAGTTTAATTTAAAGTTATCGGACTAGGCTGTCCTAGAGCATGCTAGGGAGAGGATGCAAGGTGTTTTCTTTTTTTTTTTTTTTGAATCCTTTTGCTGGCTTCGCATGACGAGTGACTAGGAGTCTTCGCACTGGCTCAAGTCCCGAACTCCAGACCGGTAGGCGCAAGCTAGCCCATGCTACTGGAGTTTCAGAAAATAGAACAGAATGGACCTGGGGCGAAGTGTCCGTCTTATTTTGAAAACTTTCGATTCCCACGCAAAAATGCCGACAAGATCGCTAGGCCAATTAGTGGCAGAGGCAGCAGTTCATCCCCCGGAGGTCCTCCCGGATGTTGGGCCAGGGGCTTCACAGGTGGATCCCGCGGAATTTTCGGTCCCCACTTCATGTCCGGACTTACGCCCGGGAATGTTGCTGTAGGTGACGGTAAAGTCCAGAGGGGCACTTGCATGTAGACCTACAGGTGAGTTCGCGATAGAACCAATCGACGCGGTGTATTCAGAAGATAATATTAGAGCCGAAGGGATCCTGACTGAAGGTTACAGCTGCCCACGGGGTCCCCTTATCATCTGCACGAATCCCCAGACTTTCGTGTAGCACCGGTATAGGCCTGCTCAGGAGTCTAGCCAAGATTATCCTGGGGGTTTGCAGGATTTCCTACAGAGGAACCAGCTTAACCCAGTGCGCCTAGAAAGGACTGGCCACCTACCCCTAGCACCCAGAATGTCATAGGAATGGTAAACAAATAAATGCAGATCCATTTTTGCCCAGCTCTCTGGAGGGATAATGGGTCCACGGATTGGCTGACACTTCAAAGTATTGTTTTAGGGGGAGCCCGGAATTGTTGCCGAGCCACGTGGCTCGTAGAATACTAACAATTAGAGTCCAATTAAAAATGCGAAAAAATCACAAGTGGCAGTCAAGTTGGAGAAAAGTAAGCAATTCAGGTCGGAGTCCAGTGATAAAGAATATGGGCCCTAATTCCACAGAATAGAGTCACGATTGAAATAGTCCTTTGAGACTCAATCGCCTTATTGACGTCAGTATTAAGCACAGCATTGCTCTCTCTCCATAAAAAAAAAAAGCGGAGATTCAAGTGAGTGATGCGGTCATCGAGCCCCAGGCAAGTTCACTGAGTGCAATCCATCCATGACTTGCTGGCTGTTAGCATCCAGTTTCTTTCGTAAGGGGCAGTAAGCTAGGCGACGGCCTGTCATCTAAGTCACCACGGGTACGGCTATCCAATCATGGTCACTCAGTACGCAAGCTACCTGCCCTTGTTTCCACTGCTGACTTTTAATTAGCTGAGGTGCAGCCGAAAGATGGTAGCATTGTTACATGAGCTGGATAGTCGCGAGGGTCAAACCATGCGAAGACCCATCGGCGGAAGTGAGGGTTAAGGTAGATTACGATGGGCAGGACGGGATGACCTACGTGAGCTAACAACGGCAAGGAGTTACATTCATGGGTAAGAATGATCCGGTGCCCTCCAGTGAACATCCCGAGCTTTGGCAAATTTTGAGGATCCAAATGATACTGAAAAGATATCAAACTTAGATAGAGATCTTTCGCCACTCAATGATGAATGTTTTGGGAGCAAACTGAGGTCTGGGTGCAGTGGGTGAGTCCAGGAGCAGAAGCTGAGGTCTGGGTGCAGTGGGTGAGTCCAGGAGCAGAGCTGAGGTCTGGGTGCAGTGGGTGAGGTCCAGAGCAGCAGCTGAGGTCTGGGAGCAGTGAGGTCCAGGAGCAGAGCTGAGGTCTGGGAGCAGTGGTGAGTCCAGGAGCAGTAGCTGAGGTCTCAAAGCAGCTGGGCGATTGGCTAAGGCATGCACATGAGGTCTGGAAGCAGCTGGGCCCATTGGCTAAGGCATGCACATGAGGTCTGAGCAGTGGGTGAGTCCAGGAGCAGCTGAGGTCTGGAGCAGTGGGTGAGTCCAGGAGCAGAAGCTGAGGTCTGGAAGCAGCTGAGGTCTCAAAGCAGCTGGGCCCGATTGGCTAAGGCATGCAAGCATGAGGTCTGGGAGCAGTGAGGTCCAGGAGCAGCAGCTGAGGTCTTAAAGCAGCTGGGCCCGATTGGCTAAGGCAGGCAAGCACATGAGGTCTGGAAGCAGCTGGGCGATTGGCTAAGGCATGCACATGAGGTCTGGAAGCAGCTGAGGTCTGGAGCAGTGGGTGAGTCCAGGAGCAGTAGCTGAGGTCTCAAAGCAGCTGGGCCGATTGGCTAAGGCATGCACATGAGGTCTGGAAGCAGCTGAGGTCTGAAGCAGCTGGGCGATTGGCTAAGGCATGCAAGCATGAGGTCTGAGCAGTGGGTGAGTCCAGGAGCAGTAGCTGAGGTCTGAAGCAGCTGGGCGATTGGCTAAGGCATGCAAGCATGAGGTCTGGGAGCAGTGGGTGAGGCCAGGAGCAGCAGCTGAGGTCTGGGAGCAGTGGTGAGTCCAGGAGCAGCAGCTGAGGTCTGGAAGCAGCTGGGCCTGATTGGCTAAGGCATGCAAGCATGAGGTCTGAGCAGTGGGTGAGTCCAGGAGCAGAAGCTGAGGTCTGGAAGCAGCTGAGGTCTGAAGCAGCTGGGCGATTGGCTAAGGCATGCACATGAGGTCTGGAGCAGTGGGTGAGGCCAGGAGCAGCTGAGGTCTGGGAGCAGTGAGGTCCAGAGCAGCAGCTGAGGTCTGAAGCAGCTGGGCCTGATTGGCTAAGGCATGCAAGCATGAGGTCTGGGAGTGGGTGAGGTCCAGGAGCAGGAGCTGAGGTCTGAAGCAGCTGGGCCGATTGGCTAAGGCATGCACATGAGGTCTGGAAGCAGCTGAGGTCTGGAAGCAGCTGAGGTCTGGAAGCAGCTGAGGTCTGGGAGCAGTGGGTGAGTCCAGGAGCAGTAGCTGAGGTCTCAAAGCAGCTGGGCGATTGGCTAAGGCATGCAAGCACATGAGGTCTGGAAGCAGCTGAGGTCTGAAGCAGCTGGGCCGATTGGCTAAGGCATGCAAGCACATGAGGTCTGGAAGCAGCTGGGCCCGATTGGCTAAGGCATGCAAGCATGAGGTCTGGAAGCAGCTGAGGTCTCAAAGCAGCTGGGCCTGATTGGCTAAGGCATGCAAGCACATGAGGTCTGGAAGCAGCTGGGCGATTGGCTAAGGCATGCAAGCATGAGGTCTGAGCAGTGGGTGAGGTCCAGAGCAGCAGCTGAGGTCTGAAGCAGCTGGGCCCATTGGCTAAGGCATGCACATGAGGTCTGAGCAGTGGGTGAGGCCCAGGAGCAGCTGAGGTCTGGAAGCAGCTGAGGTCTCAAAGCAGCTGGGCGATTGGCTAAGGCATGCAAGCATGAGGTCTGAGCAGTGGGTGAGGTCCAGGAGCAGAAGCTGAGGTCTCAAAGCAGCTGGGCGATTGGCTAAGGCATGCACATGAGGTCTGGGTGCAGTGGGTGAGTCCAGGAGCAGGAGCTGAGGTCTGGGTGCAGTGGGTGAGTCCAGGAGCAGCTGAGGTCTGGGTGCAGTGGGTGAGTCCAGGAGCAGAAGCTGAGGTCTGGAAGCAGCTGGGCGATTGGCTAAGGCATGCACATGAGGTCTGAGCAGTGGGTGAGTCCAGGAGCAGCTGAGGTCTGGAAGCAGCTGAGGTCTGGGTGCAGTGGGTGAGGTCCTGGAGCAGCAGCTGAGGTCTGGAAGCAGCTGGGCCCATTGGCTAAGGCATGCAAGCACATGAGGTCTGGAAGCAGCTGAGGTCTGAAGCAGCTGGGCCCATTGGCTAAGGCATGCAAGCACATGAGGTCTGGGAGCAGTGAGGTCCAGAGCAGCAGCTGAGGTCTGGGAGCAGTGGTGAGTCCAGGAGCAGCTGAGGTCTGGAAGCAGCTGAGGTCTGGGAGCAGTGGTGAGTCCAGGAGCAGAAGCTGAGGTCTGGAAGCAGCTGAGGTCTGAAGCAGCTGGGCCCATTGGCTAAGGCATGCACATGAGGTCTGGAAGCAGCTGGGCGATTGGCTAAGGCATGCAAGCACATGAGGTCTGGGAGCAGTGGTGAGGTCCAGGAGCAGCAGCTGAGGTCTGGAAGCAGCTGGGCCCGATTGGCTAAGGCATGCAAGCACATGAGGTCTGGGAGTGGGTGAGGTCCAGGAGCAGCTGAGGTCTGAAGCAGCTGGGCTGATTGGCTAAGGCATGCAAGCATGAGGTCTGGGAGCAGTGGTGAGGTCCAGGAGCAGCAGCTGAGGTCTGGAAGCAGCTGGGCCTGATTGGCTAAGGCATGCAAGCATGAGGTCTGAGCAGTGGGTGAGGTCCAGAGCAGCAGCTGAGGTCTGAAGCAGCTGGGCGATTGGCTAAGGCATGCAAGCACATGAGGTCTGGGAGCAGTGGTGAGGTCCAGGAGCAGCTGAGGTCTGGAAGCAGTCTCCACACACACATACACACACACACACACACACACACACACACACACACACACACACACACACACACACACACACAGACAGACACAGACACATACACACACAGACACACACACAGAGACACACACACACACACACACACACACACACACACACACACACACACACACACACACACACACACACACACACACACACACACACACACACACACACACACACACACACACACACACACACACACACACACACACACACACACACACACACACACACACACACACACACACACACACACACACACACACACACACACACACACACACACACACACACACACACACACACACACACACACACACACACACACACACACACACACACACACACACACACACACACACACACACACACACACACACACACACACACACACACACACACACACACACACACACACACACACACACACACACACACACACACACACACACACACACACACACACACACACACACACACACACACACACACACACACACACACACACACACACACACACACACACACACACACACACACACACACACACACACACACACACACACACACACACACACACACACACACACACACACACACACACACACACACACACACACACACACACACACACACACACACACACACACACACACACACACACACACACACACACACACACACACACACACACACACACACACACACACACACACACACACACACACACACACACACACACACACACACACACACACACACACACACACACACACACACACACACACACACACACACACACACACACACACACACACACACACACACACACACACACACACACACACACACACACACACACACACACACACACACACACACACACACACACACACACACACACACACACACACACACACACACACACACACACACACACACACACACACACACACACACACACACACACACACACACACACACACACACACACACACACACACACACACACACACACACACACACACACACACACACACACACACACACACACACACACACACACACACACACACACACACACACACACACACACACACACACACACACACACACACACACACACACACACACACACACACACACACACACACACACACACACACACACACACACACACACACACACACACACACACACACACACACACACACACACACACACACACACACACACACACACACACACACACACACACACACACACACACACACACACACACACACACACACACACACACACACACACACACACACACACACACACACACACACACACACACACACACACACACACACACACACACACACACACACACACACACACACACACACACACACACACACACACACACACACACACACACACACACACACACACACACACACACACACACACACACACACACACACACACACACACACACACACACACACACACACACACACACACACACACACACACACACACACACACACACACACACACACACACACACACACACACACACACACACACACACACACACACACACACACACACACACACACACACACACACACACACACACACACACACACACACACACACACACACACACACACACACACACACACACACACACACACACACACACACACACACACACACACACACACACACACACACACACACACACACACACACACACACACACACACACACACACACACACACACACACACACACACACACACACACACACACACACACACACACACACACACACACACACACACACACACACACACACACACACACACACACACACACACACACACACACACACACACACACACACACACACACACACACACACACACACACACACACACACACACACACACACACACACACACACACACACACACACACACACACACACACACACACACACACACACACACACACACACACACACACACACACACACACACACACACACACACACACACACACACACACACACACACACACACACACACACACACACACACACACACACACACACACACACACACACACACACACACACACACACACACACACACACACACACACACACACACACACACACACACACACACATGAGGTCTGGGAGCAGTGGGTGAGTCCAGGAGCAGCAGCTGAGGTCTGGAAGCAGCTGGGATTGGCTAAGGCATGGAAGCACATGAGGTCTGGGTGCAGTGGGTGAGTCCAGGAGCAGCAGCTGAGGTCTCAAAGCAGCTGGGCCTGATTGGCTAAGGCATGCAAGCATGAGGTCTGAGCAGTGGGTGAGGTCAGGAGCAGCTGAGTCTGGAAGCAGCTGGGCTGATTGGCTAAGGCATGCAAGCACATGAGTCTGGGAGCAGTGGTGAGGTCCAGGAGCAGCAGCTGAGGTCTGGAAGCAGCTGGGCCTGATTGGCTAAGCATGCAAGCACATGAGGTCTGGGAGCAGTGGGTGAGGTCCAGGAGCAGCTGAGGTCTGAAGCAGCTGGGATTGGCTAAGGCATGCAAGCACATGAGGTCTGGAGCAGTGGTGAGGTCCAGGAAGCAGGTGGGTCCTATTGGCTAAGGCATGCAAGCACATGAGGTCTGGGAGTAGTGGGTGAGGTCCAGGAGCAGCAGCTGAGGTCTGGAAGCAGCTGGGCCCGATTGGCTAAGGCATGCAACCATGTGAGGGCTGGGAGCAGTGGTGAGGTCCAGAGCAGCTGAGGTCTGAGCAGCTGGGCTGATTGGCTAAGGCATGCACATGAGGTCTGAGCAGCTGGGCCCAGCTACTTCCAGACCTCAGTTGCTGCTCCTGGACTTTACCCATTGCTCCCAGACCTCATGTGCTTGCATGCCTTAGCCAATCGGAACCAGCTGCCTCTGGAGGTCTGGAAGCAGCTGGGCCCGATTGGCTAAGACATGAGGTCTGGGAGCAGTGGGTGAGGTCCAGGAGCAGTAGCTGAGGTCTGAAAGCAGCTGAGGTCTGCAGCTGGGCCATTGGCTAAGGCAAGCACATGAGGTCTGGAAGCAGCTGAGGTCTGGGAGCAGTGAGGTCCAGAGCAGCTGAGGTCTGGAGCAGTGGGTGAGGCCCAGGAGCAGCAGCTGAGGTCTGGAAGCAGCTGGGCCCATTGGCTAAGGCATGCAAGCACATGAGGTCTGGGAGCAGTGGTGAGTCCAGGAGCAGCTGAGGTCTGGAAGCAGCTGGGCCCATTGGCTAAGGCATGCAAGCACATGAGGTCTGGGAGCAGTGGGTGAGGTCAGGAGCAGCAGCTGAGGTCTGGAAGCAGCTGAGGTCTGCAGCTGGGCCATTGGCTAAGGCATGCACATGAGGTCTGGAAGCAGCTGAGGTCTGGAAGCAGCTGAGGTCTGGAAGCAGCTGAGGTCTCAAAGCAGCTGGGCCATTGGCTAAGGCATGCACATGAGGTCTGGAAGCAGCTGAGGTCTCAAAGCAGCTGGGCCCATTGGCTAAGGCATGCAAGCATGAGGTCTGGAAGCAGCTGAGGTCTGCAGCTGGGCCCGATTGGCTAAGGCATGCAAGCACATGAGGTCTGGGAGCAGTGGGTGAGGTCCAGGAGCAGCAGCTGAGGTATGGAAGCAGCTGGGCCCGATTGGCTAAGGCATGCAAGCACATGAAGTCTGGGAGTCCAGGAGCAGAAGCAGAGGTATGGAAGCAGCTGAGGTCTGAAGCAGCTGGGCCGATTGGCTGCATGCAAGCATGAGGTCTGGGCAGTGGGTGAGTCCAGGAGCAGAGCTGAGGTCTGGCAGCTGGGCCCATTGGCTAAGGCAAGCACATGAGGTCTGGGAGTCCAGGAGCAGTAGCTGAGGTCTGAGCAGTGGGTGAGGCCAGGAGCAGCTGAGGTCTGAGCAGCTGGGCGATTGGCTAAGGCATGCAAGCATGAGGTCTGAGCAGTGGGTCCAGGAGCAGTAGCTGAGGTCTGGGAGCAGTGAGGTCCAGCAGCAGCTGAGGTCTGGAAGCAGCTGAGGTCTGGAAGCAGCTGAGGTCTGAGCAGCTGGGCTGATTGGCTAAGGCATGCAAGCATGAGGTCTGAGCAGCTGGGCCCGATTGGCTAAGGCATGCAAGCACATGAAGTCTGGGAGTCCAGGAGCAGAAGCAGAGGTATGGAAGCAGCTGGGCCCGATTGGCTAAGGCATGGAAGGACGTGAGGTCTGGAAGCAGTGGGTGAAGTCCAGGAGCAGGAGCTGAGGTCTGGAAGCAGCTGGGCCCGATTGGCTAAGGCATGCAAGCACATGAGGTCTGGGAGCTGTGGTAAGGTCCAGGAGCAGCAGCTGAGGTCTGGAAGAACCTGGGTTCGATTGGCTAAGCCATGGAAGAACATGAGGTCTGGGAGCACTGAGTGAGGCCCAGGAGCAGCAGCTGAGGTCTGGAAGCAGCTGGGTTAGATTGGCTAAGGCATGCAAGCACATGAGGTCTGGGAGCAGTGGGTGAGGCCCAGGAGCAGGAGCTGAGGTCTGGAAGCAGCTGGGCTCGATTGCCTAAGGCATGGAAGCCCATGAGGTCTGGGAGCAGTGGGTGAGGTCCAAGGTAAGCAGCTGAGGTCTGGAAGCAGCTGGGCCCGATTGGCTAAGGCATGCAAGCACATGGGGTGTGGGAGCAGTGGATGATGCCCAGGACAGGAAGCTGAGGTCTGGCAGCTGGGCCGATTGGCTAAGGCATGCAAGCATGAGGTCTGAGCAGTGGGTCCAGCAGCTGAGGTCTGGAAGCAGCTGGGCCCGATTGGCTAAGGCATGCAACCACATGAGGTCTGGGAGCAGTGGGTGAGGTCCAGGAGCAGTAGCTGAGGTCTGGAAGCAGCTGGGCCCGATTGGCTAAGGCATGCAAGCACATGAGGTCTGGGAGCAGTGGGTGAGGTCCAGGAGCAGCAGCTGAGGTCTGGAAGCAGCTGGGCCCAATTGGCTAAGGCATGCAAGCATAGGAGGTCTGGGAGCAGTGGGTGAGGCCCAGGAACAGCAGCTGAGGTCTGGAAGCAGCTGGGCCCTATTGGATAAGGCAGGCAACCACGTGAGGTCTGGGAGCAGTGGGTGAGGCCCAGGAGCAGCAGCTTAGGTCCGGAAGCAACTGGGCCCGCTTGGCTAAGGCATGCAAGCACATGAGGTCTGGGAGTAGTGGGTGAGGTCCAGGAGCAGCAGCTGAGGTCTGGAAGCAGCTGGGCCCGATTGGCTAAGGCATGCAAGCACATGAGGTCTGGGAGCAGTGGGTGAGGCCAAGGAGCAGCAGCTGAGGTCTGGAAGCAGCTGGGCCCGATTGGCTAAGGCATGGAAGCACATGAGGTCTGGGAGCTGTGGGTGAGGCCAGGAGCAGGAGCTGAGGTCTGAAAGCAGCTGGGTTTGATTGGCTAAGGCATGGAATCACATGAGGTCTGGGAGCCGTGGGTGAGGTCCTGGAGCAGAAGCTGGGGTCTGGAAGCAGCTGGGCTCAATTGTCTAAGGCATGGAAGCACATGAGGTCTGGGAGCAGTGGGTGAGGCCAGGAGCAGGAGCTGAGGTCTGGAAGAACCTGAGGTCTCAAGCAGCTGGGCCCGATTGGCTGCATGCAAGCATGAGGTCTGGAAGCAGCTGAGGTCTGGAAGCAGCTGAGGTCTGGAGCAGTGGGTGAGGTCAGGAGCAGCTGAGGTCTGGAAGCAGCTGAGGTCTGAGCAGCTGGGCCCATTGGCTAAGGCATGCAAGCACATGAGGTCTGGGCAGTGGGTGAGGCCAGGAGCAGCAGCTGAGGTCTGGCAGCTGGGCCCAATTGGCTAAGGCAAGCACATGAGGTCTGGGAGCAGTGGTGAGTCCAGGAGCAGAAGCTGAGGTCTGGAAGCAGCTGAGGTCTGAAGCAGCTGGGTGATTGGCTAAGGCAAGCACATGGTCTGGGAGCAGTGAGGTCCAGCAGCAGCTGAGGTCTGGGAGCAGTGAGGTCCAGGAACAGCTGAGGTCTGGCAGCTGGGCCTGATTGGCTAAGGCATGCAAGCACATGAGGTCTGGAGCAGCTGGGCGATTGGCTAAGGCATGCAAGCACATGAGGTCTGAGCAGTGGGTGAGGTCCAGGAGCAGCTGAGGTCTGGAAGGAGCTGGGGCCGATTGGCTAAGGCATGCAAGCACATGTAGTCTGGGAGCAGTGGGTCCAGGAGCAGCAGCTGAGGTCTGGAAGCTGGGCCCGATTGGCTAAGGCATGCAAGCACATGAGGTCTGGAGCAGTGGGTGTCCAGGAGCAGCTGAGGTCTGGAAGCAGCTGGGCCGATTGGCTAAGGCATGCAAGCACATGAGGTCTGGGAGCAGTGGCTGAGGTCTAGGAGCAGGAGCTGAGGTCTGGAAGCAGCTGGGCCCAATTGGCTAAGGCATTCAAGCACATGAGGTCTGGGAGCAGTGGGTGAGGTCCAGGAGCAGTAGCTGAGGTCTGGAAGCAGCTGGGCCCAATTGGCTAATGCATGCAAGAACATGAGGTCTGGGAGCAGCGGCTGAGGTCTGGAAGCAGCTGGGCCCGATTGGCTAAGGCATGCAAGCACATGAGGTCTGGGAGCAGTGGGTGAGGTCCAGGAGCAGTAGCTGAGGTCTGGAAGCAGCTGGGCCCGATTGGCTAAGGCATGCAAGCACATGAGGTCTGGGAGCAGTGGGTGAGGTCCAGGAGCAGCAGCTGAGGTCTGGAAGCAGCTGGGCCCGATTGGCTAAGGCATGCAAGCACATGAGGTCTGGGAGCAGTGGGTGAGGTCCAGGAGAAGTAACTGAGGTCTGGAGGCAGCTGGGCCCAATTGGCTAAGGCATACAAGCACATGAGGTCTTGGAGCAGTGGGTGAGGCCCAGGAGCAGCAGCTGAGGTCTGGAAGCAGCTGGGCTGATTGGCTAAGCATGCAAGCACATGAGGTCTGGGGCAGTGGGTGAGGTCCAGCAGCAGCTGAGGTCTCAAGCAGCTGGTCCCGATTGGCTAAGGCATGCAAGCACATGAGGTCTGGGAGCAGTGGGTGAGGTCATGGAGAAGCAGCTGAGGTCTGGAAGCAGCTGGGCCCGATTGGCTAAGGCATGCAAGCACATGACGTCTGGGAGCAGTGGGTGAGGCCCAGGAAGAGCAGCTGAGGTCTGGAAGCAGCTGGGCCCAATTGGATAAGGCAGGTAAGCACGTGAGGTCTGGGAGCAGTGGGTGAGGTCCAGGAGCAGCAGCTGAGGTCTGGAAGCAGCTGGGCCCGATTGGCTAAGGCACGCAAGCACATGAGGTCTGGGAGCAGTGGGTGAGGCCAGGAAGAGAGGCTGAGGTCTGGAAGCAGCTGGGCCCGATTGCCTAAGGCATGCAAGCACATGAGGTCTGGGAGCAGTGGGTGAGGTCCAGGAACAGCAGCTGAGGTCTGGAAGCAGCTGGGCCCGATTGGCTAAGGCATGCAAGCACATGACGTCTGGGAGCAGTGGGTGAGGCCCAGGAAGAGCAGCTGAGGTCTGTAAGCAGCTGGGCCCGATTGGCTAAGGCACGCAAGCACATGAGGTCTGGGAGCAGTGGGTGAGGTTCAGGAGCAGCAGCTGAAATCTGGAAGCAGCTGGTCCCGATTGGCTAAGGCATGCAAGCACATGAGGTCTGGGAGCAGTGGGTGAGGTCCAGGAACAGCAGCTGAGGTCTGGAAGCAGCTGGGCCCGATTGGCTAAGGCATGCAAGCACATGACGTCTGGGAGCAGTGAGGTCCAGGAGCAGCTGAGGTCTGGCAGCTGGGCCCGATTGCTAAGGCATGCAAGCACATGAGGTCTGGGAGCAGTGGTGAGGTCCAGGCAGCAGCTGAGGTCTGCAGCTGGGCCGATTGGCTAAGGCATGCAAGCATGAGGTCTGGGAGCAGTGGGTGAGGTCCAGGAGCAGCAGCTGAGGTTTGGAAGCAGCTGGGCCCAATTGGGTAAGGCAGGCAAACACATGAGGCCTGGGAGCAGTGGCTGAGGCCCAGGAGCAGCAGCTGAGGTCTTGAAGAAGCTGGGCCCGATTGGCTAAGGCAGGCAAGCACATGAGGTCTTGGAGCAGTGGGTGTTGTCCAGGCGCAGCAACTGAGGTTTTGAAGCAGCTTGGCCCGATTGGCTAAGGCATGCAAGCACATAAGTTCTGGGAGCAGTGGATGAGATCCAGGAGCAGCAAGTGATGTCTGGAAGTAGCTGGGCCCGATTGGCTAAGGCAGGAAAGCACATGAGGTCTGGGAGCAGTGGGTGAGGTCAATGAGCAGCAGCTGCGGTCTGGAAGCAGCTGGGTTCGATTGGCTAAGGCATGCAAGCACATGAGGTCTGGGAGCAGTGGGTGAGGTCCAGGAGCAGGAACTGAGGTCTCAAAGCATCTGGTTTCAATTGGCTAAGGCATGCAAGAACATGAGGTTTGGGAGCAGTGGGTGAACTCCAGGAGAAGCTGAGGTCTGGAAGCAGCTGGGCCCGATTGGCTAAGGCATGCAAGCACATGAGGTCTGGGAGTGGGTGAGGTCCAGGAGCAGCTGAGGTCTGAAGCAGCTGGGCTGATTGGCTAAGGCATGCAAGCACATGAGGTCTGGGAGCAGTGAGGTCCAGAGCAGCTGAGGTCTGAAGCAGCTGGGCCCATTGGCTAAGGCATGCAAGCACATGAGGTCTGGAGCAGTGGGTGTCCAGGAGCAGCTGAGTTCTGGAAGCAGCTGGACCCTATTGGATAAGGCATGCAAGCACATGAGGTCTGGTAGTGGGTGAGGTCCAGGAGCAGCAGCTGAGGTCTGGAAGCAGCTGGGCCCGATTGGCTAAGGCATGCAAGTACATGAGGTCTGGTAGTGGGTGAAGTCCAAAAGAAGCAGCTGAGGTCTGGAAGCAGCTGGGCCCGATTGGCTAAGGTATGCAAGAACATGAGGTCTGGGAGCAGTGGGTGAGGTCCAGGAGCAGCAACTGAGGTCTGGAAGCAGCTGATTGGCTAAGGCAAGCACATGAGGTCTAGGAGCAGTGGGTGAGGCCCAGGAGCAGCAGCTGAGGTCTGGAAGCAGCTGGGCCCGATTGGCTAAGGCATGCAAGCACATGAGGTCTGGGAGCACTGGGTGAGGTCCAGGAGCAGCAGCTGAGGACTGGAAGCAGCTGGGCCCGATTGGCTAAGGAATGCAAGCACATGAGGTCTGGGAGCAGTGGGTGAGGCCCAGGAGCAGCAAGTGAGGTCTGGAAGCAGCTGGGCCTGATTGGCTAAGGCATGCAAGCATGAGGTCTGGGAGCAGCTGAGGTCTGGCAGCTGGGCCCATTGGCTAAGGCAAGCACATGAGGTCTGGGAGCAGTGGGTGAGGTCCAGGAGCAGCTGAGGTCTTGTAGCAGCTGGGCCCAATTGGCTAAGGCATGCAAGCACATGAGGGCTGGGAGCAGTGGGTTAGGTCCAGGAGCAGTAGCTGAGGTCTGGAAGCAGCTGGGCCCAATTGGATAAGGCATGCAAGCACATGAGGTCTGGGAGCAGTGGGTGAGATCCAGCAGCGGAAGCTGAGGTCTGGAAGCAGCTGGGCCCGATTGGCTAAGGCATGCAAGCACATGAGGTCTGGGAGCAGTGGGTGAGGTCCAGGAGCAGCAGCTGAGGTCTGGAAGCAGCTGGGCCCGATTGGCTAAAACATGCAAGCACATGAGGTCTGGGAGCAGTGGGTGAGGTCCAGGAGCAGGAGCTGAGGTCTGGAAGCAGCTGGGCCCGATGGGCTAAGGCATGCAAGATCATGAAATCTGGGAGCAGTGGGTGAGGCCCAGGAACAGTAGCTGAGGTCTGGAAGCAGCTGGGCCCGATTGGCTAAAACATGCAAGCACATGAGGTCTGGGAGCAGTGGGTGAGGTCCAGGAGCAGCAGCTGAGGTCTGGAAGCAGCTGGGCCCGATTGGCTAAGGCATGCAAGCACATGAGGTCTGGGAGCAGTGGGTGAGGTCCAGGAGCAGTAGCTGAGGTCTGGAAGCAGCTGGGCCCGATTGGCTAAGGCATGCAAGCACATGAGGTCTGGGAGCAGTGGGTGAGGTCCAGGAGCAGCAGCTGAGGTCTGGAAGCAGCTGGGCCCGATTGGCTAAGGCATGCAAGCACATGAGGTCTGGGAGCAGTGGGTGAGGTCCAGGAGCAGCAGCTGAGGTCTGGAAGCAGCTGGGTTCGATTGGCTAAGGCATGCAAGCACATGAGGTCTGGGAGCAGTGGGTGAGGTCCAGGAGCAGGAACTGAGGTCTCAAAGCATCTGGTTTCAATTGGCTAAGGCATGCAAGCACATGAGGTTTGGGAGCAGTGGGTGAAGTCCAGGAGGAGAAGCTGAGGTCTGGAAGCAGCTGGGCCCGATTGGCTAAGGCATGCAAGCACATGAGGTCGGAAACAGTCGGTGAGACCCAGGAAGAGCAGCTGAGGTCTGGAAGCAGCTGGGCCCGATTGGCTAAGGCATGCAAGCACATGAGGTCTGGGAGCAGTGGGTGAGGTCCAAGGTAAGCAGCTGAGGTCTGGAAGCAGCTGGGCCCGATTGGCTAAGGCATGCAAGCACATGAGGTCTGGGAGCAGTGGATGATGCCCAGGACAGGAAGCTGAGGTCTGGAAGCAGCTGGGTCCGACTGGCTAAGGCATGGAAGCACATGAGGTCTGGGAGCAGTGGGTGAGGCCCAGGAGCAGGAGCTGAGGTCTGAAAGCAGCTGGGCCCAATTGGCTAAGGCATGCAAGCACATGAGGTCTGGGAGCTGTGGGTGAGGTCCAGGAGCAGCAGCTGAGATATGAAAGCAGCTGGGCCCGATTGGCTAAGGCATGCAAGCACATGTGGTCTGGGAGCAGTGGGTGACATCCAGAAGCAGCAGCTGAGGCCTGGAATCAGCTGGGCTCGATTGTCTACGGCATGGAAGCACATGAGGTCTGCGAGCAGTGGGTGAGGTCCAGGAGCAGCAGCTGAGGTCTGGAAGAAGCTGGGCCCGATTGGCTAAGGCATGCAAGCACATGAGGTCTGGGAGCAGTGGGTGAGGCCCAGAAGCAGCAGCTGAGGTCTGGAAGTAGCTGGGCCCGATTGGATAAGGCAGGCAAGCATGAGGTCTGGGAGCAGTGGGTGAGGCCAGGAGCAGCTGAGGTCTGGAAGCAGCTGGGATTGGCTAAGCATGCAAGCACATGAGGTCTGGGAGCAGTGGGTGTCCAGGAGCAGAGCTGAGGTCTGGAAGCAGCTGGGCCCGATTGGCTGGCATGCAAGCACATGAGGTCTGGGAGCAGTGGGTGAGGCCAGGAGCAGCTGAGGTCTGGAAGCAGCTGAGGTCTGCAGCTGGGCCCAATTGGCTAAGGCATGCAAGCACAGGTCTGGGAGCAGTGAGGTCCAGCAGCAGCTGAGGTCTGGAGCAGTGGGTGGTCCAGGAGCAGCAGCTGAGGTCTGGGCAGTGGGTGAGTCCAGGAGCAGAAGCTGAGGTCTGGGAGCAGTGAGGTCCAGCAGCAGCTGAGGTCTGGAAGCAGCTGAGGTCTGGGAGCAGTGAGGTCCAGCAGCAGCTGAGGTCTGGAAGCAGCTGAGGTCTGGAAGCAGCTGGGCGATTGGCTAAGGCATGCACATGAGGTCTGGAAGCAGCTGAGGTCTGGGAGCAGTGGTGAGGTACGGGAGAAGCAGCTGAGGTCTGGAAACAGCTGGGGCCGATTGGCTAAGACATGCAAGCACATGAGGTCTGGGAGCAGGGGGTGAGGTCCAGGAAAAGCAGCTGAGGTCTGGAAACAGCTGGGCCTGATTGGCTGAGGAATGCAAGCACATGAGGTCTGGGTGCAGTGGGTGAGGCCCAGGAAAAGCAGCTGAGGTCTGGAAGCAAGCTGGGCCCGATCGGCTAAGGCATGCAAGCACAAGAGGTCTGGAGCAGTGGTGAGGTCCAGAGCAGCAGCTGAGGTCTGAAGCAGCTGGGATTGGCTAAGGCATGCAAGCACATGAGGTCTGAGCAGTGGGTCCAGGAGCAGCTGAGGTCTGGAAGCAGCTGGGCCCGACTAAGGCATGCAAGCTGAGGTCTGAGCAGTGGGTGGTCCAGGAGCAGCTGAGGTCTGGGAGCAGTGAGGTCCAGAGCAGCAGCTGAGGTCTGAAGCTGGGCCCGACTAAGGCATGCAAGCACATGAGGTCTGGGAGCAGTGGGTGAGGTCAGGAGCAGCTGAGGTCTGGAAGCAGCTGGGCCCGATTGGCTAAGGCATGCAAGCACATGAGGTCTGGGAGCAGTGGGTGGTCCAGGAGCAGAAGCTGAGGTCTGGGAGCAGTGAGGTCCAGCAGCAGCTGAGGTCTGAGCAGCTGGGCCTGACTAAGGCATGCATGAGGTCTGGGAGCAGTGAGGTCCAGGAGCTGAGGTCTGGAAGCAGCTGAGGTCTGGGAGCAGTGAGGTCCAGGAGCTGAGGTCTGGAAGCAGCTGAGGTCTGCAGCTGGGCCCGACTAAGGCATGCATGAGGTCTGGGAGTGGGTGAGGTCCAGGAGCTGAGGTCTGGAAGCAGCTGAGGTCTGGGAGCAGTGAGGTCCAGGCAGCAGCTGAGGTCTGGGCAGTGGGTGAGTCCAGGAGCAGAAGCTGAGGTCTGGAAGCAGCTGGGCCCATTGGCTAAGGCATGCATGAGGTCTGGGAGCAGGGTGAGGTCCAGGAGCAGTAGCTGAGGTCTGGAAGCAGCTGAGGTCTGGGAGCAGTGGGTGAGGTCCAGCAGCAGCTGAGGTCTGGAGCAGTGGTGAGGTCCAGCAGCAGCTGAGGTCTGGGAGCAGGGTGAGGTCCAGCAGCAGCTGAGGTCTGGGAGCAGTGAGGTCCAGAGCAGCTGAGGTCTGGAAGCAGCTGAGGTCTGGGAGCAGTGAGGTCCAGGAGCAGTAGCTGAGGTCTGGAAGCAGCTGAGGTCAAGCAGCTGGGCCCGACTAAGGCATGCATGAGGTCTGGGAGCAGTGGGTGAGGTCCAGGAGCTGAGGTCTGAAGCAGCTGAAGTCTTATAGCAGCTGGGCCCACTTGGTTAAGGCAGGCAAACACATGAGGTCTGGGAGCAGTGGGTGTTGTCCAGGTGCAGCAACTGAGGTTTTGAAGCAGCTTGGCCCGATTGGCTAAGGCATGCAAGCACATACGTTCTGGGAGCAGTGGGTGAGGTCCAGGAGCAGTAACTGAGGTCTGGAAGCAGCTGGGCCCGATTGGCTAAGGCATGCAAGCACATAAGTTCTGGGAGCAGTGGGTGAGGTCCAGGAGCAGTAACTGAGGTCTGGAAGTAGCTGGGCCAATTGGCTAAGGCATGCAAGCACATGAAGTCTGGGAGCAGAGGGTGAGGTCCAGGAGCAGCAGCTGAGGTCAAGCAGCTGGGTGATTGGCTAAGGCATGCATGAGGTCTGGGAGTGGGTGAGGTCAGGAGCAGCAGCTGAGGTCTGGGCAGCTGGGCCTGATTGGCTAAGGCATGCAAGCATGAGGTCTGGGAGTGGGTGAGGCCAGGAGCAGCTGAGGTCTGGAAGCAGCTGAGGTCTGGGAGCAGTGGGTGAGGTTCAGGAGAAGCAGCTGAGGTCTGGAAGCAGCTCGGCCCGATTGGCTAAGGCATGCAAACACATGAGGTCTGGGAGCAATGGGTGCGGTCCAGGAGCAGTAGCTGAGGTCTGGAAGAAGCTGCGCCCGATTGGCTACAACAGGCAAGGACATGAGGTCTGGGAGCAGTGGGTGAGGTCCAGGAGCAGCAGCTGAGGTCTTGTAGCACCTGGGCCCAATTGGCTAAGGTAGGCAAGCACATGAGGTCTGGGAACGGTGGGTGAGGTCCAGGAGCAGCAGCTGAGGTCTGGAAGCAGCGGGGCCCTATTGGATAAGGCATGCAAGCACATGAGGTCTGGGAGCAGCAGCTGAGGTCTGAGCAGTGGGTGGTCCAGGAGCTGAGGTCTGGAGCAGCTGGGCCCGATTGCTAAGGCATGCACATGAGGTCTGGAGCAGTGGTGAGGCCCAGGAGCAGCTGAGGTCAAGCAGCTGGGCTGATTGGCTAAGGCATGCACATGAGGTCTGGGAGCAGTGAGGTCCAGGAAGCAGCTGGGCTGATTGGCTAAGGCATGGAAGCACATGAGGTCTGGGAGCAGTGAGGTCCAGGAGCTGAGGTCTGGGAGCAGTGAGGTCCAGGAGCTGAGGTCTGAGCAGCTGGGCCCGATTGCTAAGGCATGCAAGCATGAGGTCTGGGAGCAGTGAGGTCCAGCAGCAGCTGAGGTCTGGAGCAGTGGTGAGGTCCAGCAGCAGCTGAGGTCTGGAAGCAGCTGGGCCATTGGCTAAGGCAGGCAAGCACATGAGGTCTGAGCAGTGGGTGAGGTCCAGGGCAGCAGCTGAGGTCTGAAGCAGCTGGGCCCAATTGGCTAAGGCAAGCACATGAGGTCTGGGAGCAGTGGTTGAAGTCCAGGAGCGGCAACTGAGGTCTGGAAGCAGCTGAGGTCAAGCAGCTGGGCCATTGGCTAAGGCATGCAAGCACATGAGGTCTGAGCAGTGGGTGGTCCAGGAGCTGAGGTCTGGAGCAGTGGTGAGGCCCAGGAGCAGCAACTGAGGTCTGGAAGCAGCTACTTCCAGACCTCAACTGCTGCTCCTGGACCTCACCCACTGCTCCCAGACCTCAAGTGCTTGGATGCCTTATCCAATCGGGCCCAGCTGCTTCCAGACCTCAGCTGCTCCTCCTGGACCTCACCCACTGCTCCCAGACCTCAAGTGCCTGCATGCAGCACATGAGGTCTGGGAGCAGTGGGTGAAGTCCAGGAGCAGCAGCTGAGGTCTGGAAGCAGCTGGGCTTGATTGGCTAAGGCATGCAAGCACATGAGTTCTGGGAGCAGTGAGTGTTGTCCAGGCGCAGCAACTGCGGTCTGGAAGCAGCTGGGCCCGATTGGATAAGGCATGAAAGCGAATGAGGTCTTCTGAGCAGTGGGTGAGGTCCAGGAGCAGGAGCTCAGGTCTGGAAGCAGCTGGGCCCGATTGGATAAGGCATGAAAGCGAATGAGGTCTTCTGAGCAGTGGGTGAGGTCCAGGAGCAGCAGCTGAGGTCTGGAAACAGCTGGGCTCGACCGGCTAAGGCATGCAAGCACATCAGGTCTGGGTGCAGTGGGTTTGGCCCAGGAACAGCAGCTGAGGTCTTGAAGCAACTGGGCCCGATTGGAAAAGGCAGGCAAGCACATGAGGTCTGGGAGCAGTGGGTGAGGTCCAGGAGAAGCAGCTGAGGTCTGGAAGCAGCTGAGGTCTCAAGCAGCTGGGATTGGCTAAAGCATGCAAGCACATGAGGTCTGGGAGCAGTGGGTGAGGTCCAGGAGCAGCAGCTGAGGTCTGGAAGCAGCTGGGCCCGATTGGCTAAGGCATGGAAGCACATGAGGTCTGGGAGCAGTGGGTGAGGTCCAGGAGCAGCAACTGAGGTCTGGAGGCAGCTGGGCCCAATTGGCTAAGGCATACAAGCACATGAGGTCTTGGAGCAGTGGGTGAGGCCCAGGAGCAGCTGAGGTCTGAGCAGCTGGGCCATTGGCTAAGGCATGCAAGCATGAGGTCTGGGCAGTGGGTGAGGCCAAGGAGCAACAGCTGAGGTCTGGAAGCAGCTGGGCCTGATTGGATAAGGCATGAAAGCGAATGAGGTCTTCTGAGCAGTGGGTGAGGTCCAGGAGTAGTAGCTGAGGTCTGGAAGCAGCTGGGCCCGATTGGCTAATGCATGCAAGCACATGAGGTCTGGGAGCAGTGGGTGTGGCTAGGAGCAGCAGCTGAGGTCTTGAAGTAGCTGGGCCCGATTGGCTAAGGCATTCAAACACGTGAGGTCTGGTAGTGGGTGAGGTCCAGGAGCAGCAGCTGAGGTCTGGAAGCAGCTGGGCTCGATTGGCTATAGCATGCAAGCACATGAGGTCTGGGAGCAGTGGGTGAGGTCCAGGAGCAGCAGCTGAGGTCTGGAAGTAGCTGGGCCCGATTGGCTAAGGCATTCAAGCACATGAGGTCTGGTAGTGGGTGAGGTCCAGGAGCAGCAGCTGAGGTCTGGAAGCAGCTGGGCTCGATTGGCTAAGGCATGCAAGCACATGAGGTCTGGATGCAGTGGGTGAAGTCAAGGAGCAGAAGCTGAGGTCTGGAAGCAGCTGGGCCCGATTGGCTAAGGCAGGAAAGCAAATGAGGTCTGGGAGCAGTGGGTGAGGTCCAGGAGCAGTAGCTGAGGTCTGGAAGTAGCTGGGCCAATTGGCTAAGGCATGCAAGCACATGAGGTCTGGGAGCAGAGGGTGAGGTCCAGGAGCAGCAGCTGAGGTCTGGAAGCAGCTGGGCCTGATTGGCTAAGGCAGGCAAGCATGTGAGGTCTGGGAGCATTGGGTGAGGCCCAGGAGCAGCTGAGGTCTGGAAGCAGCTGGGCGCAATTGGATAAGGCAGGCAAGCACATGAGGTCTGGGAGCAGTGGGTGAGGTCCAGGAGCAGCAGCTGAGGTCTGGAAGCAGCTGGGCCCGATTGGCTAAGGCATGCAAGCACATGAGGTCTGGGAGCAGTGGGTGAGGTCCAGGAACAGCAGCTGAGGTCTGGAAGCAGCTGGGCCCGATTGGCTAAGGCATGCAAGCACATGAGGTCTGGGTGCAGTGGGTGAGGTCCAGGTGCAGCAGCTGAGGTCTGGAAGCAGCTGGGCCCGATTGGCTAAGGCATGCAAGCACATGAAGTCTGGGAGCAGTGGGTGAGGCCCAGGAACAGCAGCTGAGGTCTTGAAGCAACTGGGCCCGATTGGAAAAGGCAGGCAAGCACGTGAGGTCTGGGAGCAGTGGGTGAGGCCCAGGAGCAGCCGGAGAGGTCTTTTAGCAGCTGGGCGCAATTGGATAAGGCAGGCAAGCACGTGAGGTCCAGGAGCAGGAGCTGACGTCTGGAAGTAGCTTGGCCCGATTGGATAAGGCATGCAACCACATGATGTCTGGGAGCACTGGGTGAGGTCCAGGAGCAGGAGCTGAGGTCTGGAAGCAGCTGGGCCCGATTGGATAAGGCAGGCAAGCACATGAGGTCTGGGAGCAGTGGGTGAGGTCCAGGAGAAGCAGCTGAGGTCTAGAAGCAGCGGGGCCCGATTGGCTAAGGCATGGAAGCACATGAGGTCTGGGAACAGTGGGTGAGGTCCAGAAGCAGCAGCTGAGGTCTGGAAGCAGCTGGGCCCAATTGGATAAGGCATGCAAGCACATGAGGTCTGGGAGCAGCAGCTGAGGTCTTGAAGCAACTGGGCCCGATTGGAAAAGGCAGGCAAGCACATGAGGTCTGGGAGCAGTGGGTGAAGTCCAGGAGCAGCAGCTGAGGTCTGGAAGCAGCTGGGCCCGATTGGCTAAGGAATGCAAGCACGTGAGGTCTGGGAGCAGCAGCTGAGGTCTTGAAGCAACTGGGCCCGATTGGAAAAGGCAGGAAAGCACATGAGGTCTGGGAGCAGTGGGTGAGGTCCAGGAGCAGCCGGTGAGGTCTTTTGGCAGCTGGGCGCAATTGGATAAGGCAGGCAAGCACGTGAGGTCTAGGAGCAGCAGGTGAGGCCCAGGAGCAGCAGCTGAGGTCTGGAAGCAGCTGGGCCCGATTGGATAAGGCATGAAAGCGAATGAGGAATTCTGAGCAGTGGGTGAGGTCCAGGAGCAGAAGCTGAGGTCTGGAAGCAGCTGGGCCCGATTGGCTAAGGCATGCAAGCACATGAGGTCTGGGAGCAGTGGGTGAGGTCCAGGAGCAGGAGCTGATGTCTGGAAGTAGCTGGGCCCGATTGGCTAAGGCATACAAGCACATGAGGTCTGGGAGCAGTGGGTGAGGTCCAGGAGCAGCAGCTGAGGTCTGGAAGCAGCTGGGCCTGATTGGCTAAGGCATGCAAGCACATGAGGTCTGGGTGCAGTTGGTTTGGCCCAGGAGCAGCAGCTGAGGTCTTGAAGCAACTGGGCCCGATTGGAAAAGGCAGGCAAGCACATGAGGTCTGGGAGCAGTGGGTGAAGTCCAGGAGCAGCTGAGGTCTGGAAGCAGCTGGGCTTGATTGGCTAAGGCATGCAAGCACATGAGGTCTGGAGCAGTGGGTGAGTCCAGGAGCAGCTGAGGTCTGGAAGCAGCTGGGCTGATTGGCTAAGGCATGCAAGCACATGAGGTCTGAGCAGTGGGTGAGGTCCAGGGCAGCTGAGGTCTGAAGCAGCTGGGTGATTGGCTAAGGCATGCAAGCATGAGGTCTGGGCAGTGGGTGAGGCCAGGAGCAGCAGCTGAGGTCTGAAGCAGCTGGGCCATTGGCTAAGGCAGGCAAGCACTGAGGTCTGGGAGCAGTGGGTGAGGTCAGGAGCAGCTGAGGTCTGGAAGCAGCTGGGCCATTGGCTAAGGCATGCAAGCACATGAGGTCTGAGCAGTGGGTGAGGTCCAGGAGCAGCAGCTGAGGTCTGGAAGCAGCTGGGCCATTGGCTAAGGCATGGAAGCACATGAGGTCTGGGAGCAGTGGGTGAGGTCCAGCAGCTGAGGTCTGGAAGCAGCTGGGCCCATTGGCTAAGGCATGCAAGCACATGAGGTCTGGAGCAGTGGGTGTCCAGGAGCAGCAGCTGAGGTCTGGAAGCAGCTGGGCCCATTGGCTAAGGCATGCAAGCACATGAGGTCATGGAGCAGTGGGTGAGGTCCAGGAGCAGCTGAGGTCTGGCAGCTGGGCCTGATTGGCTAAGGCATGCAAGCATGAGGTCTGGGCAGTGGGTGAGGCCCAGGAACAGCTGAGGTCAGCAGCTGGGCTGATTGGCTAAGGCAAGCACATGGTCTGGGAGCAGTGGGTGAGGTCCAGGAGCAGCAGCTGGTCTGGAAGCAGCTGGGCCATTGGCTAAGGCAGGCAAGCACTGAGGTCTGGAGCAGTGGGTGAGGTCAGGAGCAGCTGAGGTCTGGAAGCTGGGCCCATTGGATAAGGCAGGGAAGCACGTGAGGTCTAGGAGGAGCAGCTGAGGTCTGTAAATAGCTGGGCCCGATTGGATAAGGCATCCAAGCACTTGAGGTCTGGGAGCAGTGGGTGAGGTCCAGGAGCAGCAGTTGAGGTCTGGAAGTAGCTGGGCCCGATTGGCTAAGGCATGCAAGCACATGAGTTCTGGGAGCAGTGAGTGTTGTCCAGGCGCAGCAACTGAGGTCTGTAAGAAGCTGGGCCCGATTGGATAAGGCATGCAAGCGAATGAGGTCTGCTGAGCAGTGGGTGAGATCCATGAGCAGTAGCTGAGGTCTGGAGGCAGCTGGGCCCGATTGGCTAAGGCATGCAAGCACATGAGGTCTGGGAGCAGTGGGTGAGGTCCAGGAGGAGCAGCTGAGGTCTGGAAGCAGCTAGGCCCGATTGGCTAAGGCAGACAAGCACATGAAGTCTGGAAGCAGAGGTTGTGGTCTGGGAGCAGTGAGGTCCAGGAGGAGCAGCTGAGGTCTGGAAGCAGCTAGGCCCGATTGGCTAAGGCATGCAGGCACTTGAGGTCTGGGAGCAGTGGGTGAGGTCCAGGAGCAGTAGCTGAGGTCTGGAGGCAGCTGGGCCCGATTGGCTAAGGCATGCAGGCACTTGAGGTCTGGGAGCAGTGGGTGAGGTCCAGGAGGAGCAGCTGAGGTCTGGAAGCAGCTGGGCCCGATTGGATAAGGCATCCAAGCACTTGAGGTCTGGGAGCAGTGGGTGAGGTCCAGGAGCAGTAGCTGAGGTCTGGAGGCAGCTGGGCCCGATTGGCTAAGGCATGCAAGCACATGAGGTCTGGGAGCAGTGGGTGAGGTCCAGGAGGAGCAGCTGAGGTCTGGAAGCAGCTGGGTCCGATTGGATAAGGCATGCAAGCACATGAAGTCTGGGAGCAGTGGGTGAGGTCCAGGAGCAGCAGCTGACGTCTGGAAGTAGCTGGGCCTGATTGGCTAAGGCATGCAGGCACATGAGGTCTGGGAGCAGCGGGTGAGGTCCAGGCGCAGCAACTGAGGTCTGTAAATAGCTGGGCCCGATTGGCTAAGGCATGGAAGCACATGAGATCTGGGAGCAGTGGGTGTTGTCCAGGCGCAGCAACTGAGGTCTGTAAGAAGCTGGGCCCGATTGGATAAGGCATCCAAGCACTTGAGGTCTGGGAGCAGTGGGTGAGGTCCAGGAGCAGCAGCTGAGGTCTGGAAGTAGCTGGGCCTGATTGGCTAAGGCATGGAAGCACATGAGATCTGGGAGCAGCTGAGGTCTGGGAGCAGTGAGGTCCAGAGCAGCAGCTGAGGTCTCAAGCAGCTGGGCCTGATTGGCTAAGGCATGCAAGCACAGGTCTGGGAGCAGTGGGTGAGGTCAGGAGCAGCAGCTGAGGTCTGGAAGCAGCTGGGCCCGATTGCTAAGGCATGCAAGCACTGAGGTCTGGAGTGGGTGAGGTCCAGGAGCAGCAGCTGAGGTCTGGAAGCAGCTGATTGGCTAAGGCATGCATGAGGTCTGGAAGCAGCTGAGGTCTGGGAGCAGTGGTGAGGTCCAGGAGCAGCAGCTGAGGTCTGGAAGCAGCTGGGCCTGATTGGCTAAGGCATGCACATGAGGTCTGGGTGCAGTGGGTGAGGTCCAGCAGCAGCTGAGGTCTGGAAGCAGCTGGGCCTGATTGGCTAAGGCATGCACATGAGGTCTGGGCAGTGGGTGAGGCCCAGGAACAGCAGCTGAGGTCTGAAGCAGCTGGGCCTGATTGGCTAAGGCATGCAAGCATGAGGTCTGGGTGCAGTGGGTGAGGTCAGGAGCAGCAGCTGAGGTCTGGAAGCAGCTGGGCCCGATTGCTAAGGCATGCAAGCATGAGGTCTGGGAGCAGTGAGGTCCAGGAGCAGCAGCTGAGGTCTGGAAGCTGGGCCTGATTGGCTAAGGCAGGCAAGCACATGGTCTGGGAGCAGGTGAGGCCCAGGAACAGCAGCTGAGGTCTGGAAGCAGCTGGGCCCTATTGGATAAGGCAGGCAAGCACATGAGGTCTGGGAGCAGTGGGTGAGGTCCAGGAGAAGCTGCTGAGGTCTGGAAGCAGCTGGGCCCGATAGGCTAAGGCATGGAAGCACATGAGGTCTGGGAGAAGTGGGTGAGGTCCAGGAACAGCAGCTGAGGTCTGGAAGCAGCTGGGCCCGATTGGCTAAGGCATGCAAGTACATGAGGTCTCGTAGTGGGTGAGGTCCAGGAGCAGCAGCTGAGGTCTGGAAGCAGCTGGGTTCGATTGGCTAAGGCATGGAAGCACATGTGGTCTGGGTGCAGTGGGTTTGGCCCAGGAACAGCAGCTGAGGTCTTGAAGCAACTGGGCCCGATTGGAAAAGGCAGGCAAGCACGTGAGGTCTGGGAGCAGTGGGTGAGGCCCAGGAGCAGCTGAGGTCTGAGCAGCTGGGCCATTGGCTAAGGCAGGCAAGCACATGGTCTGGGAGCAGGTGAGGTCCAGAGCAGCTGAGGTCAAGCAGCTGGGCCCTGGCTAAGGCAGGCAAGCATGAGGTCTGGAAGCAGCTGAGGTCTGGAGCACTGGGTGAGGTCCAGGCGCAGCAACTGAGGTCTGGAAGCAGCTGGGCCCGATTGGATAAGGCAGGCAAGCACATGAGGTCTGGGAGCAGTGGGTGAGGTCCAGGAGAAGCAGCTGCGGTCTGGAAGCAGCGGGCCCGATTGGCTAAGGCATGGAAGCACATGAGGTCTGGGAACAGTGGGTGAGGTCCAGAAGCAGCAGCTGAGGTCTGGAAGCAGCTGGGCCCAATTGGCTAAGGCATCCAAGCACATGAGGTCTGGGGCAGTGGGTGAGGTCCAGGAGCAGCAGCTGAGGTCTGAGCAGCTGGGCCCATTGGCTAAGGCAGGCAAGCATGAGGTCTGGGAGCAGTGGGTGAGTCCAGGAGCAGCAGCTGGTCTGGAAGCAGCTGGGCTGATTGGCTAAGGCATGCAAGCACATGAGGTCTGGGAGCAGCAGCTGGTCTGGAAGCTGGGCCCATTGGCTAAGGCAAGCACATGAGGTCTGGAGCAGTGGGTGAGGTCCAGCAGCTGAGGTCTGAGCAGCTGGGCCGATTGGCTAAGGCAGGCAAGCATGAGGTCTGGGAGCAGCTGAGGTCTGGAAGCAGCTGAGGTCTGGAAGCAGCTGGGCCCGATTGGCTAAGGCATGCAAGCACATGATGTCTGGGAACAGACCTTAACTGCTGCTCCCAGAATTCATGGACTGCTCCCAGACCTCAACCTCTGCTTCCAGACGTCCTATGCTTGCATGCCTTAGCCAATTGGGCCCAGCAGCTTCGAGACCTCAGCTGCTGCTCCTGGACCTCACCCACTGCTCCCAGACCTTATGTGCTTGCGTGCCTTAGCCAATCGGGGCCAGCTGCTTCCCGCCCTCAGCTGCTCCTGGACCTCACCACTGCTCCCAGACCTCATGCTTGCATGCCTTAGCCAATGGGCCCAGCTGCTTCAGACCTCAGCTGCTCCTGGACCTCAGTTGCTGCTCCTGGACCTCAGTTGCTGCTCCTGGACCTCACTGCTCCCAGACCTCAGCTGCTCTGGACCTCACTGCTCCCAGAATTCATGCACTGCTCCCAGACCTCAGCTGCTCCTGGACCTCAGTTGCTGCTCCTGGACCTCAGTTGCTGCTCCTGGACCTCACTGCTCCCAGACCTCAGCTGCTTCCAGACTTCATGTGCTTGCATGCAGCACATGAGGTCTGGGCAGTGGGTGAGTCCAGGAGCAGCTGAGGTCTGGGAGCAGCTGAGGTCTGGGAGCAGGTGAGGTCCAGGCAGCAGCTGGTCTGGAAGCAGCTGAGGTCTGGAGCAGCAGCTGAGGTCTGAAGCAGCTGGGCCTGATTGGCTAAGGCATGCAAGCACATGGTCTGGGAGCAGTGAGGTCCAGGAGCAGCAGCTGAGGTCTGGGAGCAGTGGGTGAGGTCAGGAGCAGCTGGGCCCTGGCTAAGGCAGGCAAGCATGAGGTCTGGGAGCAGTGGGTGAGTCCAGGAGCAGCAGCTGAGGTCTGGAAGCAGCTGGGCCCTGGCTAAGGCATGCAAGCACATGAGGTCTGGGTGCAGTGGGTGAGGCCAGGAGCAGCTGAGGTCTGAAGCTGGGCCCATTGGATAAGGCAGGCAAGCACATGAGGTCTGGAGCAGTGGGTGAGTCCAGGAGCAGCAGCTGAGGTCTGGAAGCAGCTGGGCTGATTGGCTAAGGCATGCAAGCACATGAGGTCTGGGGCAGTGGGTGAGTCCAGGAGCAGCAGCTGAGGTCTGGAAGCAGCTGGGCCATTGGCTAAGGCATGCACATGAGGTCTGAGCAGTGGTGAGGTCCAGAGCAGCTGAGGTCTGGAAGCAGCTGGGCCCATTGGCTAAGGCATGCAAGCACATGAGGTCTGGGTGCAGTGGGTGAGGCCAGGAGCAGCTGAGGTCTGAAGCAGCTGGGCCCATTGGATAAGGCAGGCAAGCACATGAGGTCTGGAGCAGTGGGTGAGTCCAGAGCAGCAGCTGAGGTCTGGGAGCAGGTGAGGTCCAAATGCAGCAGGTGAGGTCCAGAGCAGCTGAGGTCTGGGAGCAGTGGGTGAGTCCAGGAGCAGCAGGTGAGGTCCAGGCAGCAGCTGAGGTCTGAAGCAGCTGGGCGATTGGCTAAGGCAAGCACATGGTCTGGGAGCAGCAGCTGGGCACAATCAGCAATGATAGGCAAGTGGATGAGGTCCAGAGCAGCAGCTGGGCTGATTGGCTAAGGCATGCACATGAGGTCTGGGAACAACAGGAGAAGTCCTGAAGAAGCTTGGCCCAATTGCTGATGGCAGGCAAGTGGATGAGGTCCATGAGCAGCAGCTGAGGTCTGGAAGCAGCTGGGCCCGATTGGCTAAGGCCTGCAAGCACATGAGGTCTGGGAGCAGCTGAGGTCTGAGCAGTGGGTGGTCCAGGAGCAGCTGAGGTCTGAGCAGTGGTGAGGTCCAGAGCAGCAGCTGGTCTGGAAGCAGCTGAGGTCTGGAAGCAGCTTGGCCCAGTTGCTGATGGCAGACAATTAGATGAGCAGCAGGTGAGGTCCAGGAGCAGCAGGTGAGGTCCAAATGCAGCAGGTGAGGCCCAGGAGCAGCAGGTGAGGTCCAGAAGCAGCTGAGGTCTGGAAGCAGCTGAGGTCTGGAAGCAGCTGAGGTCTGGCAGCAGCTGGTCTGGAAGCAGCTGGGCTGATTGGCTAAGGCAGGCAAGCACATGGTCTGGGAGCAGGTGAGGTCCAGGAGCAGTAGCTGAGGTCTGAAGCAGCTGGGCCCAATTGGCTAAGGCAGGCAAGCACATGGTCTGGGAGCAGTGAGGTCCAGAGCAGCAGCTGAGGTCTGGGAGCAGGTGAGGTCCAAATGCAGCAGGTGAGGTCTGGAAGCAGCTTGGCCCAGTTGCTGATGGCAGGCAAGTGGATGAGGTCCATGAGCAGCAGGTGAGGTCCAGGAGCAGCAGGTGAGGTCCAGGCAGCAGCTGAGGTCTGGGAGCAGTGGGTGAGGTCCAGAAGCAGCTGAGGTCTGGAAGCAGCTGAGGTCTGGAAGCAGCTGAGGTCTGGCAGCAGCTGGGCACAATCAGCAATGATAGGCAAGTGGATGAGGTCCAGAGCAGCAGGTGAGGTCTGGGAACAACAGGAGAAGTCCTGAAGAAGCTTGGCCCAATTGCTGATGGCAGGCAAGTGGATGAGGTCCATGAGCAGCAGGTGAGATCCAGAAGCAGCAGGCGAGATCCAGAAGCAGCAGGCGAGGTCTTGAAGCAGCTGGGCCCGATTGGCTAAGGCAGGCAAGCACGTGAGGTCTAGGAGCAGTGGTGAGGTACGGGAGCAGCAACTGAGGTCTGGAAGCAGCTGAGGTCTGGAAGCAGCTTGGCCCAATTGCTGATGGTAGGCAAGTGGATGAGGTCCATGAGCAGCAGGTGAGGTCCAGGAGCAGCAGGTGAGGTCCAGGAGCAGCAGGTGAGGCCCAGGAGCAGCAACTGAGGTCTGGGAGCAGTGAGGTCCAGAGCAGCAGCTGAGGTCTGCAGCTGGGCCTGATTGGCTAAGGCATGCAAGCACATGAGGTCTGGGAGCAGGTGAGGTCCAGAGCAGCTGAGGTCTGGAAGCAGCTGGGCTGATTGGCTAAGGCAAGCACATGGTCTGGGAGCAGTGGGTGAGGTCCAGGAGCAGCTGAGTCTGGAAGCAGCTGGGCCCATTGGCTAAGGCAAGCACATGAGGTCTGGGAGCAGTGGGTGAGGTCAGGAGCAGCAGCTGAGGTCTGAAGCAGCTGGGCCCATTGGCTAAGGCATGCAAGCATGAGGTCTGGAGCAGTGGGTGAGGTCAGGGCAGCAGCTGAGGTCTGAAGCAGCTGGGCTGATTGGCTAAGCATGCAAGCACATGAGGTCTGGGAGCAGTGGGTGAGGTCCAGGAGCAGCAGCTGAGGTCTGGAAGCAGCTGGGCCCATTGGCTAAGGCAAGCACATGAGGTCTGGAGCAGTGGGTGAGGTCCAGGAGCAGCAGCTGAGGTCTGGGCAGCTGGGCCATTGGCTAAGGCATGCAAGCACATGAGGTCTGGGAGCAGTGGGTGGTCCAGGAGCAGCAGCTGAGGTCTGAAGCAGCTGGGCTGATTGGCTAAGGCAGGCAAGCACATGAGGTCTGGAGCAGTGGGTGGTCCAGGAGCAGAAGCTGAGGTCTGGAAGCAGCTGGGCCCATTGGCTAAGGCATGCAAGCACATGGTCTGGGAGCAGTGGGTGAGGTCCAGGAGCAGCAGCTGAGGTCTGGAAGCAGCTGGGCTGATTGGCTAAGGCATGCACATGAGGTCTGGGAGCAGGTGAGGTCCAGGAGCAGCTGAGGTCAGCAGCTGGGCCATTGGCTAAGGCAGGCAAGCATGAGGTCTGGGAGCAGGTGAGGCCCAGGAGCAGCAGCTGAGGTCTGGAAGCAGCTGGGCCCATTGGATAAGGCAGGCAAGCATGAGGTCTGGGAGCAGTGGGTGAGGTCCAGGAGCAGTAGCTGAGGTCTGGAAGAAGCTGGGCCCAATTGGCTAAGGCATGCAAGCATAGGTCTGGGAGCAGTGGGTGAGGTCCAGGAGCAGCAGCTGAGGTCTGGAAGCAGCTGGGCCCGATTGGCTAAGGCATGCAAGCACATGAGGTCTGGGAGCAGTGGGTGAGGTCCAGGAGCAGCAGCTGAGGTCTGGAAGCAGCTGGGCCCGATTGGCTAAGGCATGGAAGCACACGAGGTCTGGGAGCAGTGGGTGAGGTCCAGGAGCAGCAGCTGAGGTCTGGAAGAAGCTGGGCCTGATTGGCTAAGGCAGTCAAGCACGTGAGGTCTGGGAGCATTGGGTGAGGCCCAGGAGCAGCCGGTGAGGTCTTTTAGCAGCTGGGCGCAATTGGATAAGGCAGGCAAGAACGTGAGGTCTAGGAGCAGCAGGTGAGGCCCAGGAGCAGCAGCTGAGGTCTGGAAGCAGCTGGGCCCGATTGGATAAGGCATGAAAGCACATGAGTCTGGGAGCAGGTGAGGTCTGAGCAGTGGGTGAGTCCAGGAGCAGAGCTGAGGTCTGGAAGCAGCTGGGCCCAATTGGATAAGGCATGCAAGCACATGAGGTCTGGGAGTGGGTGAGGTCCAGGAGCAGCAGCTGAGGTCTGAAGCAGCTGGGCCTGATTGGCTAAGGCATGCAAGCACATGAGGTCTGAGCAGTGGGTGAGGTCCAGGAGCAGCAGCTGAGGTCTGGAAGCAGCTGGGCTGATTGGCTAAGGCATGCATGAGGTCTGGGAGCAGTGAGGTCCAGAGCAGCTGAGGTCTGAGCAGTGGGTGAGTCCAGGAGCAGCAGCTGAGGTCTGGGAACAGACCTTAACTGCTGCTCCCAGACCTCAGCTGCTCCTGGACCTCACCCACTGCTCCCAGACCTCAACCTCTGCTTCCAGACCTCAGCTGCTGCTCCTGGACCTCACCCACTGCTCCCAGAATTCATGCACTGCTCCCAGACCTCAGCTGCTCCTGGACCTCACCCACTGCTCCCAGACCTCAGCTGCTCCTGGACCTCACCCACTGCTCCCAGAATTCATGCACTGCTCCCAGACCTCAGCTGCTCCTGGACCTCAGTTGCTGCTCCTGGACCTCAGCTGCTCCTGGACCTCAGTTGCTGCTCCTGGACCTCACCACTGCTCCCAGAATTCATGCACTGCTCCCAGACCTCAGCTGCTGCTCCTGGACCTCAGTTGCTGCTCCTGGACCTCAGTTGCTGCTCCTGGACCTCAGCTGCTGCTCCTGGACCTCAGTTGCTGCTCCTGGACCTCAGCTGCTCCTCCTGGACCTCAGTTGCTGCTCCTGGACCTCAGTTGCTGCTCCTGGACCTCAGTTGCTGCTCCTGGACCTCAGTTGCTGCTCCTGGACCTCAGTTGCTGCTCCTGGACCTCAGTTGCTGCTCCTGGACCTCACCACTGCTCCCAGAATTCATGCACTGCTCCCAGAATTCATGCACTGCTCCCAGACCTCAGCTGCTGCTCCTGGACCTCAGTTGCTGCTCCTGGACCTCAGTTGCTGCTCCTGGACCTCACCCACTGCTCCCAGACCTCAGCTGCTGCTCCTGGACCTCAGTTGCTGCTCCTGGACCTCACCCACTGCTCCCAGACCTCAGCTGCTGCTCCTGGACCTCAGTTGCTGCTCCTGGACCTCAGTTGCTGCTCCTGGACCTCAGTTGCTGCTCCTGGACCTCAGTTGCTGCTCCTGGACCTCAGTTGCTGCTCCTGGACCTCACCCACTGCTCCCAGAATTCATGCACTGCTCCCAGAATTCATGCACTGCTCCCAGACCTCAGCTGCTCCTGGACCTCACCCACTGCTCCCAGAATTCATGCACTGCTCCCAGAATTCATGCACTGCTCCCAGACCTCAGCTGCTGCTCCTGGACCTCACCCACTGCTCCCAGAATTCATGCACTGCTCCCAGACCTCAGCTGCTGCTCCTGGACCTCACCCACTGCTCCCAGACCTCAGCTGCTGCTCCTGGACCTCACCCACTGCTCCCAGAATTCATGCACTGCTCCCAGAATTCATGCACTGCTCCCAGAATTCATGCACTGCTCCCAGAATTCATGCACTGCTCCCAGACCTCAGCTGCTGCTCCTGGACCTCAGTTGCTGATGGCAGGCAAGCATGAGGTCTGAGCAGCTGGGCTGATTGGCTAAGGCATGGAAGCACATGAGGTCTGGAAGCAGCTTGGCCCAATTGCTGATGGCAGGCAAGTGGATGAGGTCCAGAAGCAGCAGGTGAAGTCCAGAAGCAGCAGGCGAGGTCCAGAAGCAGCTGAGGTCTGGAAGCAGCTTGGCCCAGTTGCTGATGGCAGGCAAGCACATGAGTCTGGGAGCAGTGAGGTCCAGAGCAGCAGCTGGGCGATTGGCTAAGGCAGGCAAGCATGAGGTCTGAGCAGTGGGTGAGTCCAGAAGCAGCAGGTGAGGCCCAGGAGCAGCTGAGGTCTGAAGCAGCTGGGCCCAATTGGCTAAGGCATGCAAGCATGAGGTCTGAGCAGTGGGTGAGGTCAGGAGCAGCAGCTGGGCGATTGGCTAAGGCATGCAAGCACATGAGTCTGGGAGCAGTGAGGTCCAGAAGCAGCAGGTGAAGTCCAGAAGCAGCAGGTGAGGTCTGGAGCAGTGGGTGAGGCCCAGGAGCAGCAACTGAGGTCCAGGCAGCAGCTGAGGTCTGAAGCAGCTGGGCCCAATTGGCTAAGGCATGCACATGAGGTCTGAGCAGCTGGGCTGATTGGCTAAGGCATGCACATGAGGTCTGAGCAGTGGGTGAGTCCAGAAGCAGCAGGCAAGGTCTGGAAGCAGCTGGGCCCAATTGGCTAAGGCATGCACATGAGGTCTGGAAGCAGCTGAGGTCTGGGAGCAGTGAGGTCCAGGGCAGCAGCTGAGGTCTGGGAGCAGTGGGTGAGGCCCAGGAGCAGCAGCTGAGGTCTGGGAGCAGTGAGGTCCAGGAGCAGCAGCTGAGGTCTGGAAGCAGCTGAGGTCTGGAAGCAGCTGAGGTCTGGGAGCAGTGAGGTCCAGGAGAAGCAGCTGGTCCCATTTGGCGATGGCAGGCAAGTGGATGAGGTCCATGAGCAGCAGGTGAGATCTGGAAACAGCAGGCGAGGTCCAGAAGCAGCAGGTGAGGTCTGGGAGCAGTGGGTGAGGTGCAGAAGCACCAGGCGAGTTTTCGAAGCAGCATTCAAGGTCTGGCAGCAGCTGGGCACAATCAGCAATGATAGGCAAGTGGATGAGGTCCGAGAGAAGTGATTGAGGTCTGGGAACAACAGGAGAAGTCCTGAAGAAGCTTGGCCCAATTGCTGATGGCAGGCAAGTGGATGAGGTCTGAGCAGTGGGTGAGGTCCAGAAGCAGCAGGTGAAGTCCAGAAGCAGCAGGCGAAGACTAATAGCAGCAGATGAGGCCGGGAAAAGAGGGTGAGGTCCAGAGCAGTGGGTGAGGTCCAGAAGCACCTGGCGAGTTCTAGAAGCAGCTGAGGTCTGGAAGCAGCTTGGCCCAGTTGCTGATGGCAGACAATTAGATGAGCAGCGAGTGAGGTCAGGAAGCAGCAGTCAAAGTCCAATAGCAGCAGATGAAGTCCAGAAGCACCAGATGAGTTCTAGAAGCAGCATGCAAGGTCTGGAAGCAGTGGGTAAGGTCCAGGAGCACCAGGTGAGGTCTAGAAGCAACATGCAAGGTCTGGCAGCAGCTGGGCACAATCGGTAATGATAGGCAAGAGGATGAAGTCCGAGAGAAGCGGTCGAGGTCTGGGAACAACAGGAGAAGTCCTGAAGAAGCTTGGCCCAATTGCTGATGGCAGGCAAGTGGATGAGGTCCATGAGCAGCAGATGAAGTCCAGAAGCAGCAGGCGAAGTCCAGGAGCAGCAGCTGAAGTCCAGGAGCAGAAGGTGAGGTCCAGAAGCACCTGGCGAATTCTAGAAACAGCATGCAAGGTCTGGCAGCAGCTGGGCACAATCAGTAATGATAGGCAAGAGGATGAGATCCAAGAGAAGCAGTCGAGGTCTGGGAACAACAGGAGAAGTCCTGAAGAAGCTTGGCCCAATTGCTGATGGCAGGCAAGTGGATGAGGTCCATGAGCAGCAGATGAAGTCCAGAAGCAGCAGGCAAGGTCTGGAAGCAGCTTGGCCCAATTGCTGATGGCAGGCAAGTGAATGAGGTCCATGAGCAGCAGGTGAGGTCTGGGAGCAGTGGTGAGGTCCAGAAGCAGCAGGCAAGGTCTGGAAGCAGCTTGGCCCAGTTGCTGATGGCAGGCAAGTGGATGAGGTCCATGAGCAGCAGGCAAGATCCGGAACCAGCACGCGAGGTCCAGAAGCAGCAGGTGAGGTCTGAGCAGTGGGTGAGGTCCAGAAGCACCTGGCGAGTTCTAGAAGCAGCATGCAAGGTCTGGCAGCAGCTGAGGTCTGGGAGCAGTGAGGTCCAGAAGCAGCAGGCAAGTGGATGAGGTCCAGGAGAAGCAGCTGAGGTCTGGGAACAACAGGAGAAGTCCTGAAGAAGTTTGGCCCAATTGCTGATGGCAGGCAAGTGGATGAGGTCCATGAGCAGCAGGTGAAGTCCAGAAGCAGCAGGCAAGGTCTGGAAGCAGCTTGGCCCAATTGCTGATGGCAGGCAAGTGAATGAGGTCCATGAGCAGCAGGTGAGGTCCAGGAGCAGCAACTGAGGTCCAGGAGCAGCAGGCAAGGTCTGGCAGCAGCTGAGGTCTGAAGCAGCTGGTCCCATTTGGCGATGGCAGGCAAGTGGATGAGGTCCATGAGCAGCAGGTGAGGTCTGGGAGCAGTGAGGTCCAGAAGCAGCAGGTGAGGTCTGGAAGCAGCTGGTCCCATTTGGCGATGGCAGGCAAGTGGATGAGGTCTGGAGCAGTGGGTGAGTCCAGAAGCAGCAGGTGAAGTCCAGGAGCAGCAGCTGGGCCCAATTGGCTAAGGCATGCAAGCATGAGGTCTGAGCAGTGGGTGAGGTCCAGAAGCAGCAGGCGAGGTCCAGAAGCAGCAGGCGAGGTCCAGAAGCAGCAGGCGAGGTCCAGAAGCAGCAGGTGAAGTCCAGAAGCACCAGGCGAGTTCTAGAAGCAGCATGCAAGTCTGGCAGCAGCTGAGGTCTGGGAGCAGTGAGGTCCAGAAGCAGCAGGCAAGGTCTGGCAGCTGGGCCCAATTGGCTAAGGCATGCAAGCATGAGGTCTGGGAGCAGGTGAGGTCCAGGAGCAGCAGGCAAGGTCTGGAAGCAGCTTGGCCCAATTGCTGATGGCAGGCAAGTGGATGAGGTCCATGAGCAGCAGGTGAGGTCCAGAAGCAGCAGGCGAGGTCCAGAAGCAGCAGGTGAGGTCTGGGAGCAGTGGGTGAGGTCCAGAAGCACCAGGCGAGTTCTAGAAGCAGCATGCAAGGTCTGGCAGCAGCTGAGGTCTGAAGCAGCTGGGCTGATTGGCTAAGGCATGCAAGCATGAGGTCTGGAAGCAGCTGAGGTCTGGAAGCAGCTGAGGTCTGGGAACAACAGGAGAAGTCCTGAAGAAGCTTGGCCCAATTGCTGATGGCAGGCAAGTGAATGAGGTCCATGAGCAGCAGGCAAGGTCTGGAAGCAGCTGAGGTCTGAAGCAGCTGGGCCCAATTGGCTAAGGCATGCAAGCACATGAGGTCTGAGCAGTGGGTGAGTCCAGAAGCACCTGGCGAGTTCTAGAAGCAGCATGCAAGGTCTGGCAGCAGCTGAGGTCTGGAAGCAGCTGGTCCCATTTGGCGATGGCAGGCAAGTGAATGAGGTCTGGAGCAGTGGGTGAGGTCCAGGAGCAGCAGGCGAGGTCCAGAAGCAGCAGGCGAGGTCCAGAAGCACCTGGCGAGTTCTAGAAGCAGCATGCAAGTCTGGCAGCAGCTGAGGTCTGGAAGCAGCTGAGGTCTGGGAGCAGGTGAGGTCCAGGAGCAGAAGGTGAGGTCCAGAAGCAGCAGGTGAGGTCCAGAGCAGCAGCTGGGCCTGATTGGCTAAGGCATGCAAGCATGAGGTCTGAGCAGTGGGTGAGGTCAGGAGCAGCAGGCGAGGTCCAGAAGCAGCAGGTGAGGTCCAGGAGCAGAGGGTGAGGTGCAGAAGCACCAGGTGAGGTCTAGAAGCAGCATGCAAGTTCTGGCAGCAGCTGGGTACAATCAGCAATGATAGGCAAGAGGATGAGATCCAAGAGAAGCAGTTGAGGTCTGGGAACAACAGGAGAAGTCCTGAAGAAGCTTGGCCCAATTGCTGATGGCAGTCAAGTGGATGAGGTCCATGAGCAGGAGGTCTGGAAGCAGCTGAGGTCTGAAGCAGCTGGGCGATTGGCTAAGGCATGCAAGCACATGAGGTCTGGAGCAGTGGGTGAGTCCAGGAGCAGCAGCTGAGGTCTGGGAGCAGTGAGGTCCAGAAGCAGCAGGCAAGGTCTGGCAGCAGCTGAGGTCTGGAAGCAGCTGGGCCTGATTGGCTAAGGCATGCAAGCACATGAGGTCTGGGAGCAGTGGTGAGGTCCAGGAGCAGCAGCTGAGGTCTGGAAGCAGCTGAGGTCTGGAAGCAGCTGAGGTCTGGGAGCAGTGGTGAGGTCCAGAGCAGCAGCTGAGGTCTGGGAGCAGTGGGTGAGTCCAGGAGCAGAAGCTGAGGTCTGGAAGCAGCTGAGGTCTGGAAGCAGCTGAGGTCTGAAGCAGCTGGGCCTGATTGGCTAAGGCATGCAAGCATGAGGTCTGGGAGCAGTGAGGTCCAGGAGCAGCTGAGGTCTGGAGCAGTGGGTGAGGTCCAGAGCAGCAGCTGAGGTCTGGAGCAGTGGGTGAGGTCCAGGAGCAGCAGCTGAGGTCTGGGAGCAGTGAGGTCCAGAAGCAGCATGCAAGGTCTGGCAGCAGCTGGGCCCGATTGGCTAAGGCATGCACATGAGGTCTGGAGCAGTGGGTGAGGTCCAGGAGAAGCAGCTGAGGTCTGGGAGCAGTGGGTGAGTCCAGGAGCAGCTGAGGTCTGAAGCAGCTGGGCCCAATTGCTGGTGGCAGGCAAGTGAATGAGGTCCATGAGCAGTGAGGTCCAGGAGCAGCAACTGAGGTCCAGGAGCAGCTGAGGTCTGGAGCAGTGGGTGAGTCCAGGAGCAGAAGCTGAGGTCTGGAAGCAGCTGAGGTCTGGGAGCAGTGAGGTCCAGAGCAGCAGCTGAGGTCTGGAAGCAGCTGGTCCCATTTGGCGATGGCAGGCTAGCGGTTGATCTCTGGAAGCAGCTGAGGTCTGGGAGCAGTGAGGTCCAGGAGCAGCAGCTGAGGTCTGGGAGCAGTGAGGTCCAGAGCAGCAGCTGAGGTCTGGAGCAGTGGGTGAGTCCAGGAGCAGCTGAGGTCTGGGAGCAGTGGTGAGTCCAGGAGCAGCAACTGAGGTCCAGGAGCAGCTGAGGTCTGGAGCAGTGGGTGAGGTCCAGGAGCAGCAGCTGAGGTCTGGGAGCAGTGAGGTCCAGGAGCAGCTGAGGTCTGAAGCAGCTGGGCCTGATTGGCTAAGGCATGCACATGAGGTCTGGAAGCAGCTGAGGTCTGGATGCAGCTGGGCCCGATCGGTGACATCAGGCAAGCCAGTGAGATCCGGGAACACCAGGTGAGTTCAGGGAACAGAAGGTGAGAACCAAAGCGAACTGCTCCCAGTCATCATCTGCTGCTTCCAGACCTCACATGCTACTCCCAGACATCACCCACTGCTCCCAGACGTCACGTGCTTGCCTGCCTTAGCCAATGGGGCCCAGCTGCTTCCCGACCTCAGTTTCGCCTCCTTGGCCTCACCTGCTGCTCCCGGACCTCATCAGCTGCTTTCTGACGTCATCTGCTTCTTCTGGACCTTGCCTGCTGCTTCTGGATCTCCCCTGTGGAAGAAAGTAGGTGAATTCCAGGCATCACATTCTTTGCTGTCCGAAGCTGCTACAGGGTCTAAGAGAGACAAAGCACATGGAAAAAAGCAGCATCAACAATATACTCGAAAGAGGAAAAACCCAGATTGGCATCAACTTAAGTGTCTCTTAGTCCAACCCCAACCCTAACCAAGAACCTGCTGCAATATAGTGAAACTGACCACAGTTTGCATCTGCTCCACAACGTGCGTAGCCTGGGTGTCATCTTCGAACATCGAAGGTGGAGATCGGTGGCAGAGACGTCTGTTCTTCAAACGACTGATGGTCCATGGAACTAAATGCAAAAATATCACAATTTACTGAATTTTAACGTCAGAAGACTAGAACAGACCAAATACAAACATTATTTTTAATCAATGAAATAGAATCTAATGAGATAGAATCTAACCTTGTGTATCCATCCTCGGCTAACGGTGGTGGGAGGAGGAAGTCATAGGTCCTCTACTGTGATGTCACCTGCGTGGGGAAAAGAGGTGAGACTAAGGAAGGAAGGAAGGAAGATGGCAAATGGAAGGGAAGCCCATGCCTATCAATAATAATCAGAACACCCGAAGGATCCAGAGCTGTTGCAGTTTAAACTTTGGCTTCATACATTGCTGGAAACCACAAAAGGGACATCCTCAAATTGATAATAGTGGAGTCCAGGATTTTGGTCAATTTTAAGATCATTTTCATATTAGTTGTTCAGTGAATCCCCTGGTCCTAAACCAAATAATGTGGTTATGAGTCCAAATCCAGATTATCCAAAGATCAGTTTTGTGATCTCTTTTTTTGGCCAAGAAAGGAACAAAGAACATTGCAAAACAGGATCCCATAACCACAAGACGCTAACAAAAAAGATGCTACAAAGGAATTTCCTTTTTGGGGTCTTCAAACAGCTCCCATCATTGCATGGAGCTCAAAGTCTTCCATAGGAGCCTCAATCTGCGTATCTTGATATCAAGATATAGGGATGAAATGGGGACTTTGAGGGAGGGGAGATAAAAGAATCCCCCTTTTCAGTTGAAGAAAATAAACAAATAAACTGCTATTCTGCTCTCTCTCCACCCCACCCCTCATCCTGCAGTTGGGCCGCTGTTCCCCACCACCACCCGCCATCTTAGGTACGGACATACGACATTGGTGACGGTTGGCCATGACGGTCGTAAGTCAAGGATTGCCGTCAAATTGGAAAACAGTACAGATAGTCCTCAACTTACGACCGTATCATATAGTGACTGTTCAAAGTTGCAATGCCACTGTTGACCATTTTTCACACTCATGACCATTGCAGTATCCCAATGGTCACGTAATTTAGACTTCGATGCATTGCAAGTGACTCGCATTTATGACGATCTCAGCGTCCTAGGGTCACCATGTGACTCACTTAAGTGCTGCAACTACTCACTTAAAAACGGTGGCAAGACCGGTCGTAAAGTGGGTGAAAGCTCACTGAACAGCTGTCTCGCTTTGCAACTGAGATTTGGGGAATCCAGATTCACTTAGCGACTGTGTGACTCACTTAAGAGCTGCAAGTACTCACTTAGCAACGGTGGCTTCAGGGAGCCTGCTGGGAGGAAAAACAGACTCTCCCCTCCCCCCAATTTTTGGCTAGCACCCACCTGAGCCGCGCGATCATCAGAGGTGTTTTTTTTACTTTTAAAAGCTTTTTTTCGGCAGAAGAAAAAATGCTTTTAAAAGTTAAAAAAAAGCTTCTGATGATCGCTCGGCTCAGCTGGAGTTGTGGGGGGGCAGGGATTTTTGCTACTGGTTCTCCGAACCATCCACCGCCATCGCTATCAGATCAGGCGATCTGGTCCCAACCTGGAGCATTTCACCCCTGCTTCACACACAAACACACACACACACCCCTTAATGTTTCAAAAGAAAGTTACCTTCATTGATGAAGCCGTCTTGATCTTCGGGCAGCTCAATTCCCACCGGAAAGTGTGGAAAGTTTTGCTGGGCTTCGGTGAGCTGCAAGAGAGAGAAAGAAGCCCATCGTCCTGTGGCCCAAGTGTCTTGCAGAGCCATTCCCGTCTTCCCTGGGGACCCTCCATACAAGTATGAGCAGCAAGAGGTTGAAGGAGGAGGGGGTCCCAAAAACAGTGGGGGACCCAAAGTTCACCGTCCGATTCTCAGTTTGCTACATACGTTGATGGTGCTTTGATGGGCTGCACAGAAGAGAAGCTGGTCCCAGGCGTACGAGAAACATTCCCAGCCATGTTCCTCGAAGTGCTGTGGAATTGGAGCAAAAAAGATCCTTTAGATTGGAACGTCCTATTCTCGGGAATCTCATGTGGAATTTGGGCCTTGAAGGTCGCCCTCTCCCTCTACGGTTACTCCCGGCTCCTGAAATCCCAGGCTCTTTGGATTTGGGTTGGCCTTTCAAGCAAAAGGCCCTAGAAACCCTTTGGGTCTCTCCTCTGCAGTTCTGGCCATGGAGCCTTGCAGTTAAAGCTCTTTGTGAAGAGCTCCCTGCATGAAGGGAAACCTCTCTTGGGACAAGCCCAATTCCCACCGGAAAGTGTGGAAAGTTTTGCTGGGCTTCGGTGAGCTGCAAGAGAGATAAAGAAGCCCATCGTCCTGTGGCCCAAGTGTCTTGCAGAGCCATTCCCGTCTTCCCTGGGGACCCTCCATACAAGTATGAGCAGCAAGAGGTTGAAGGAGGAGGGGGTCCCAAAAACAGTGGGGGACCCAAAGTTCACCGTCCGATTCTCAGTTTGCTACATACGTTGATGGTGCTTTGATGGGCTGCACAGAAGAGAAGCTGGTCCCAGGCGTACGAGAAACATTCCCAGCCATGTTCCTCGAAGTGCTGTGGAATTGGAGCAAAAAAACCCCTTTTGATTGGAACGTCCTATTCTCGGGAATCTCATGTGGAATTTGGGCCTTGAAGGTCGCCCTCTCCCTCTACGGTTTCTCCCGGCTCCTTAAATCCCAGGCTCTTTGGATTTGGGTTGGCCTTTCAAGCAAAAGGCCCTAGAAACCCTTTGGGTCTCTCCTCTGCAGTTCTGGCCATGGAGCCTTGCAGTTAAAGCTCTTTGTGAAGAGCTCCCTGCATGAAGGAAACCTCTCTTGGGACAAGCTCAATTCCCACCGGAAAGTGTGGAAAGTTTTGCTGGGCTTCGGTGAGCTGCAAGAGAGAGAAAGAAGCCCATCGTCCTGTGCCACAAGTGTCTTGCAGAGCCATTCCCGTCTTCCCTGGGGACCCTCCATACAAGTATGAGCGGCAAGAGGTTGAAGGAGGAGGGGGTCCCAAAAACAGTGGGGGACCCAAAGTTCACCGTCTGATTCTCAGTTTGCTACATACGTTGATGGTGCTTTGATGGGCCGCACAGAAGAGAAGCTGGTCCCAGGCATACGAGAAACATTCCCAGCCATGTTCCTCGAAGTGCTGTGGAATTGGAGCAAAAAAAACCCTTTTGATTGGAACATCCTATTCTCGGGAATCTCATGTGGAATTTGGGCCTTGAAGGTCGCCCTCTCCCTCTACGGTTATTCCCGGCTCCTGAAATCCCAGGCTCTTTGGATTTGGGTTGGCCTTTCAAGCAAAAGGCCCTAGAAACCCTTTGGGTCTCTCCTCTGCAGTTCTGGCCATGGAGCGTTGCAGTTAAAGCTCTTTGTGAAGAGCTCCCTGCATGAAGGGAAACCTCTCTTGGGACAAGCCCAATTCCCACGAGCCTTCAGGCCTGTCCTCAAGAACAACACCCCCCCTTAGATTATTCCCATAGATGGGAACATTTCACTGGAGTCCTAACGCCTGACTCAGGGAATGTTTCCACTGGCCCGATTTTCCTTCAAGCTCCCTGGGACTCCGGTGCCCTTACCTTCAGAATGAAAATGATGTGCGGTGTTGTTGCACACTGCTGAAGGAGCCCTCGAAGCATGAGGCCAAAGGCCTCCCCCAGCAACTTCTTCTCCCCCTGAAACGAAAAAGAGAGATGATGATGACGTGTGGAGCTTCTTCCCAGCCATTCCCATACCAGGAAGGAAGTCCTGGGTTGTTGGTACCTCTGACACCGTCTCCTGCCCGATCTTCATGCAGGACAACCACACGACCCGAGACATCTCCAGCAGCCGGGACTCCACTTCTGGGCTCATGGCCGGTGGAACCTTGCTGGGAGACGAAAGGGGAGAAGAGACCTGAGTGCCCATCTTAGGGAACAGCCCTGGGGTTCATCTTCCCCCAGAGAACAGCAGGCAAAGGAAAGGAAAGGCTGACCTGATGTCATAAATGGCCAGGAAAGCAGCCAGTCCTGCCGTGAAGCTGCTCAGATTGTTGTCCTCCATCAGAGCCTGGCAAGAAACAAGAGGGGAGAGAAGGGAAAGTCAGCCAGGCTGCTCCGGCCCACCCCTGCCTCTATTTCCCAGCCCCCTTTGACCTTCCCTTCTACTCCAGCTTCCCTGCCAGTAAAAAGGGAAGTTAGCCCCAGGATAAGGACCCTTTGCACAGGCCACAGGTGGAGAGTCCAGGGGCCGCTTGTCTCCCCTCCCTCTCCTGCTCCTGTCTCTCCCTCCTGCTTTGCTTGCCAGTCCAGTTGCCACCTGCCTCCCTCGGACTTACCAAGACAGCAAGGCCGTAGAGGTCCTTGTTTCCTGGCTCCGGGACGGCCATTTGCCCACTCTGCTTCAGCCGAAACAGAGTGGCGATGGAAGAGAGGGCCTGGACGATGCTGCGTTCCTGCTGCAAGGGGAAAGAGTCGGGGTCTAAGTCTGGGAGGCTGTGGGGTGTCTTCCCCCAGGGTCCCCCGTCTTCTCCCTTTCAGGAAGGAAGGTGGAAACCCTTCAGAGTCTCTCTCCATCCAGGGGAATATTTTGCCCCCCACTGAGACTGGGGTTCAAACCTGGGAGAAAAGCTGAGCTATGGGGGCCCCTAATTCCAAGGGGAACCTACTGGTTGCTCGGTCTTCTCCATCCTCTCCTGGACCTCTTCCCACAATTTCAGGCTCCTCTGCCGGTCCCGTTTACGGCAGGCAGCCTGACGTGGCACGTTCTCTTCCTTTCGGATGTCCATCTTGGTGAAGAGGATCTTCTTCTTCCCAGTGGTCTCTGTTCTGGGGACATCTGGGGAAGGAGAGGCAGGTGCTCAGCAAAGTTTTAGCTCTGCCCCAGATGAAAGATTTTTCTGGTTGACAGAGCTGGCCACGAGGCATCTTCACAGCGAGGCCCTCGGCAAATCTTGCTCTTCTGATATTCTCCCTCCCCACTCGCCAAGATGTGAATAAGTGCCACCGAACCATCTTCAAGGTTCCCCAAAGAGCCAATTGGAAGGAGAAGAGCCAATTGTGGGGGGCCAACATAGACCCAGAAGCTGCAGAAGGAGGGAGGCTTAGTGGGTCAGGAACGGCCTGGCCTTGACCCGTCCCTCTGGGCAACCTGGAATCTGCAAAGATGCAGGTGTGTGTTCTGCATAGCTTTGCATTTAGGTGTCCACTCCTAAAGGAAATCCTTCCCTTTTCCTCTCCATCTTCCAGCCCAATCCAAAATGTCAACTCACCACATCGCTCTCTTTTCCGGAGCTCCACGTCCACGATCAAAGTGACCGACTTTCTCTCGGGAGCCTCGGCGCCTTCCTCCACTTGGCAGGTTGGAGCATCAGCTCCTGGGCCCCTCGCCTTCTTCCTTCTGCCTCCGAAGCACGAGAACCAGCGGAAAAAAGCTCTGGAAGAGAGAAAAAGGAATGTAAGGAAAGGAAACAACGCAGTCTCAAATCCCTTCCTGTGCTGGAGAAGTAGATGGCTCTGTCGTCTATCACGTTTGCACGTTTGCACGTACACACACACACACACAAACACACACACAAGAGAAAGAGGGGGAGAAAGAGAATGATGAGAAAGAGAGAGAGAGATGAGAAAGAGAGAGAGAGATGGAGAAAGAAAGAATAAGAGAGAAAGACAGGGAGAAAGATGAGAGAGAAAGGGGAGAAAGAGAGAAGATGAGAGAGAGAGGAGAAAGAGAGATGAGAAAGCAAATAAGAGAGAAAGAAGGAGAAAGAGAGAGATGAGAGAGAGAGAGAGAAAGAGAGAATAAGAGAAAGATGGAGAAAGATGAGAGAGAAAGGGGAGAAAGAGGAGAAAGATGAGGGGAGGAAAGAGAGATGAGAAAGCGAATAAGAGAGAGAAAGAGAGGAGAAAGATGAGAGAGAAGAGAGAGAAAGAAGGAGAAAGAGAATAAGAGAGAAAGAGAGGGGGGACAAAGAGATGAGAAAGAGAGAGAGGGAATAAGAAGAAATGGGTGGAAAGTAATGAAGAAACATCTTAGAACTAAGGAGAAATTTGTAGGATTTCCTGCCTAAGCAGGGGGTTGGACTAGAAGACCTCCAAGGTCCCTTCCAACTCTGTTATTCTATTCTATTCTAAATCTATTTCTACTATAGCTTTGTTTTTTCCCCCTAAACTTTATTAACTTTTTAAAAGCATAAAATCCGACACCACTTCAGACAAGTGGTTATCCAACCTCTTCTTAAAACCTTCCAGTCTTGGAGCGTTCACAACTTCTGCAGGCAAATTGTTCCACTGATTAATTGTTCTCACTGTCAGGAAATTTCTCCTTCGTTCTGAGATGCTTCTTCCTTATTTCCCCCCCATTTCTTCTTATCCTGCCCTCAGGTGCTTTGGAGAACAGCTTGACTCCCTCTTCTTTGGGGCAGCCCCTGAGATACTGGAAGACGGCTATCATGTCTCCCCTCGTCCTTCTTTTCATTAAACTAGACATGTAAATTAGAACACTTGCTAAGCAACCGGCCATTAAGCGAGGACCACTTGTATTTGGTTTGCCTGAAGGGTTCAGAGCTGCATGGAATCTGCTTTCCTTTGACCCTTTGGGGGATTGCAAAAGGTCCGGATGGGGGAATCCTCGCAGGGGGAACTAGGATCGTGACCACCTAGCCACGCCCACACAGTCACATGACTGACAAGCCACGCCCACCAAACAAGCCACGCCCACAGAACCGGAAGTAAAAAAAATTGGAACCCACCCCTGGTGCTCTGGCTCCCTGCCTGGTTTGTATCTCCAGCTTGCAGGTATTTCTAATCTAAGGATTGGTATTTAGGGCAGCTTTTTGCAAGCAAAGAAGCTTTTTGTATTTTTCTACAGGTAATCCTTGACTTACAACACTTCATTTAGTGACCAAAGTTACAATGGCACTGAAAAAAGTGACTTAGGATCGTTTTTCACACTTACGACCGTTGCAACAAACTGTCATTAGGGCAAAGAAGCGATGTCGAGTTGGCCACACCCACCCAGTCACATGACCACCTGGACACGCCCACCCAGTCACATGACCACCTGGACACGCCCACCCGGTCACAGGAAGCACCACAGTTGTGAAATGAGTGACCTGGTGGTTAAGAATGCTGCAATGGGCATAAATGATGACTGGCCATAAGTGCGAGGACCAGTCAGAAATCACTTTCTTCAGCCCTCTCCATAGTCCCTATGTGCATAGGGACTACTCAGAAGGCTGAAAAAGTTATTTTTGACCAGTCCTCACACTTTTGACCGGTCCTCGCACTTACAACTGTTCTCACATTTTATGTTTTGCACCCTATCTTGTCCCCGTGGTGAAGAGAAGCACCGCAATTGTGAAATGAGTGGCACAGTTGTTAAGAATGCTGCAACAGGCATAAATGTGTGGACAGTCGTAAGTGCGAGGAGCGGTCAAAAGTGCGAGGACCAGTCAGAAATCACTTTCTTCAGCCCTCTCCATAGTCCCTATGCAGATAGCCACACCCACCCAGTCACATGACCAGCTAGCCAAGCCCACCCGGTCACATGACCACCAAGTCACGCCCCCTCCAATAAGCCACGCCCACAGAACCGGTTGTTAAAAATTTGAATCCCACCCCTGGTTAAAGATGCTTTGTGATCCTAATCATATGGGAAGTAATCAAACCAGGCTCTTTGTGCCAATAAAGAATTAAAAATAAAACTGCCCTGAAAAGTTTCCCTTTCCTAAGAAGAGAAGAAACGGCTGTTCCCACCCCTGAAATTTCCCAACCCTCTGAGAACTTGGCTGTAAAATTGGGAAGAGCCCAGAAGACTCCTCACCTCATGAAAGCCATCTTCTCTCGGATGATTGGCAGTTAACTGGCAGTTGAGCTGGAGCGATGACATCATCCAGCCAGTAGAATCCCAAGGAGATTCCAAGGATGGAGAATCTTTTCTCCACCTTTTCTGCCCACCCCAATGCCAGCCCAAGGCCTCTGGGACACTCCGGACAAAGCCCCAAAGCTGCCTATTTCTCCCCTTCGGGCTCTTTTGGGGTAGACTGCCTCTTCCTAGGGAAGCTCAGCTAAGCTAGAGGACTGAGCAAGACGCCCTGATGCAGCTCTTGGTCAGCTCCCAGTTCGATTCCCTTTGTGTTGAGATATTGGGGTGTTTTTTGTGTGTGTTGCTGTTGTTGCTGCTGTTGTGGCAACATCCCTCTGTCAGCTCCCTGTGTTTTTGCTGCTCAGGTTCAGACCTCTTTTTCTGGGTGCCAAAGTCTCCTTTGATGGTTTTTAAGGGCAGAGAAAGGGGAGAAATTCTCTGCCTGGGTTTTTAAATGCAGACCTCATTTCTAATAGCCTAATGGAGCTGAGCCCCAAATCCCAGGACCCTCTTTGAGACAGGATCCAGTGGGGGAGGGGGGAGGGATCCAGGTGTATCCAGAGAGCCAAAAGATCCCATTTGGCCTTTTTGCCCAAGAGGCCAAGATCTTCCCAGGTAGATTCTCTGTGATGGATGGAGTCCATAGAGTTGTGTTAAGGGCGGCTAAAGGGAATCGAACCTTTAGATGAGCCTCACTCTTAACTCCAACTCTTTTGGGGGGGAACTTTGAACATTCGTATTGGGGGGGGGCTTTTTCAAGGCTTGTGATTGGTGGAGGCCCTGTGGGCCCAGAGTATCAATTACAGGGATTTTCCTGCAGTTCCTCAGTTCCAGTTTTAAGTCAATCAATGCTGTTGTATCTATGCTGGTCTGTTTCTTGCCTACTGAAGCCCATTATATCATAAAAACTCTCAGAAATTGGCTCTGCTTCGACTCCATGACTGCAACGACTGAGGGCAGAAATTCCAGGCCCCTCTGTGGTCGTAAATCAAGGACTGCCTGTGAATGGAGTAGAGGAGGAAGGGATTGGCCTGAATTTTGAACCAGGCAATAAGGGTGCCAGGGGCTTTTGGGCCCTTTGGTTGCCCAATGCAGGTCATCTGGGGAAGGTCTTCTCCATCTGGGCCTCCAGGGCTGCATCTTCCTCCCCAAATGTTGCAGGATTTTACTAAGACTGGACCTCAACACAATGGACAATCTAACAATCAAAGTGAAATAGAAAACCTAAAGCCTCTGGATTTTTATTCAGGAATGTAATTTCATGTAATTCATTTAATGGGTTTTGATATTCCGTAGTTTTGGGTGATGATTACAAAGCTATCTGCAGAGGGAAGATTTTATGAGTCTATTTTGAATCAGAATAGGGACCATGGAGGTCTTCTAGTCCAACCCCTCACTCAAGCAGGAGACCCTGTCTGGACCCCTTTTTTGGGGAGCATCCGGTGGAAAAAGGGGAATTTCTTTTTATCACTCAAAGGCTCTGAAGAAGATTCATAACTGATCTGAACAAGCAATGAAGAAAGCTGGTCTTTTTGATCTGAGGTCCGATCAAATGCAAAATATTCGCTTTTAATAAATCCAACCTGGTTCTCATGAATGGATTAGAATAGTTTGCTAATTAGACATTGTTTAAAATATTAAAGACAGAATATTAGAAAGATTGTTTCATAATAATGGAAAATAGCAAACAAATTTAAAAACTATAAAAAATGTAAATCATATTACTATATCACCCTACAATTTACCCCAATTAGATTAACATGTGGAAATGCCGACAAAAGTATTCTATTCCAACAAAGGGCCTATTATAATATTTGAGGATTGCTGCATCTCTTTTTGCTACTATATCCCAGATTCCTTGTGGAGGATTAATGCCCATATTTTCTGATTTTAGACAACACAGTAATTGTGTAAATTCCCAAATTAGCTCTGAGGGCAGCAGCTGGAGTCCTTTTTCCACCCCAAGATCCTCCTCAGAGGCTGTGATTGGGTTGGTTCTGCTGGCGGTTTCTCTCTGAAGCCCCAAACATCAGATTGATCTAAGAACAGGGGGGAAAACTGGGCCTCAGATACTTTAATAATTGGGGCTGAGGGAGCTGGAGAGCTATGAGGTTTTCATTTAAGCCCCACTTTCACTCCTGCCCTTTCTCTAACTGAGCTCCTTTGATGATGAGGGAGCCAAGATTCAGTCTCGGAGAAAACTAACCCAGGTAAGGAAAGGTGTTACTTGCTCTACTGGATTACCATCAAATAGGCATCTATGGCTGTGATGTTGTTTCCCAAAGACCATAACTTTTGAACTTGATTTATTAATTATCAAAGAATTATTATGACAAAAGAATCCAAGTCTTCTTCACAGGCATACAATTGAATTGGATTGAACTAAGAGAGGAAAATAATCTAGAGTCCTTTCACCTTTTTTTCAGACCCCTTTTTGAATCTCTTTCACAAAATCGGACAAAAGAGAGAAGCCATGGAAATCAAAATTATTCAGGAAATTAGAGATATTCCCCAATATAGGAATAAATGAAAAATAAACAAACAGAAAAGAAGGAGACTGTTAGAATGGAGGGAGTGCAACTCCATCACCCTGAATGATTTACAGTTCATGGAAAACAAACTGAAGAGAAGGAGCCACGTTAAAAAGCAACTTTACATGTGACATTTCATTTCCAGTGAGGACTATAGCAATGAGAAGGTCTCCTGGGCTGTGGTTGTTTTCCATCCTGCTGCTTAAAATTCAGTGGACTTTTTATTCTCAGCTTCCCAGAGACCTGGGAAGGGGGGATCCCATGTCCCATGTTCCCCTGCCAGCCTTTCCCATGCAGAGGCCAGGCAAGGGGGCTCTTGCAGGGAGGCCAGGCTGAGTGGGGAGCCCCTCTTGGGAGGAGGAAGCCGGGGAGCCTCGTGGTGGGGAAGGGAAGCAGAGCTGCAAAATCCCCCTCCAGGTTCCATCTTCTCAGTCCTGGGAATTTGGTGGGATTCAGGCGGTTCTCCCCAATTCGCTAGAACCGGCGGTTAATTTTATGCGCAATTCGGCTAACAGGCTGCATTGCCTCGGCCTGGCCCCGCCTCCTGGCCCCCCTCGCCCCTCCCCTCCTGAGGGTCTCCCCTCCCCAGAAAATGACCTGTCTCCAGATCCCGTGGATCACTTTGGCTCAGGCAGTGGGATTCCCTGCCGGTTCCCTCTCTCCGCAAAGGGATCGCAGAAAGGCTGCCTAGCCCTGAATGGGGCTTCCCAGGGGATTTAGGAATTGGGAGGGTCCAGGAAGAAGGAGGACCAATGGGAATTCTCCCTTCTGTAGCGTCATCGGTCTCTGGGCAGAGTCTTTCTTGACTCCGCCCACAGGAGGAGAGAGTTCCCGAAGAGAAGAAGCCCCATTGGTTCTTCAGGCCAAGATCGCCCCTCCCACTTTCTCCGCTTCTCTCTCTCTCCGCAGAACTGGCTCTCCTCCTTCAGGTGAAGCCCCAAAGGATTCTGCCCGGAGACCGATGACGCTCAAGCAGGGAGAATTCCCATTGGTCCTTCCCCTTGTTCTGGCCCCACCCATCTCAAAAGTCCTAGATAAACGCTTCCTCCCCCCCTCCCCCGATTCCTCCTCTGGAGCTGGAAGCATCTGAATGGACACACACCAGGGGTTTTCCCTCCTGCTTCTGTGGGCGTGGCAGGGGAAGGATACTGCAAAATCTCCATTCCCACCCCACTCTGGGGCCAGCCAGAGGTGGTATTTGCCGGTCCTCCGAACTGCTCAAAATTTCCGCTACCGGTTCTCCAGAACCTGTCAGAACCTGCTGGAGTTCAACACACACACACACACACACACACACACACACACACGAGCTTGGTTTTGGGTTCAAGACTTCCTGTTGTGGATGTCAATGGCGGGGGGGTTAAGGTGGGGGGGAGCGGGAATCCCTGGCTGAGACTCGTAAAGAGAGCAAAGCAAGTGGAGGGTCCTATCTAGGGCTGCCATGAAGCCCCCCTTGAGCTGCATCCCCCCAATTCCGAAAGGATCCCCCAGGGCTGTGTGCTGTCCCCACTTCTCTTCTCTCTGTATACCAATGACTGCATCTCCAACGATCCATCTGTCAAGCTACTGAAGTTCGCAGATAACACAACAGTGATTGGTTTCATTCGAGACAATGATGAATCCGCATATAGACGAGAGCCTTGTGGTGCAACCAAAACAATCTGGAACTGAACACACTCAAAACCGTCGAAATGGTGGTAGACTTTAGGAGAAACCCTTCCATACTTCCACCTCTCACAATACTAGACAACACAGTATCAACAATAGAAACCTGTAAATTTCTAGGTTCTATCATATCACAAGATCTAAAATGGACAGCTAACATCAAAAACATCATCAGAAAAGGACAACAAAGAATGTTCTTTCTGTGCCAACTCAGTAAGCTCAAACTGCCCAAGGAGCTGCTGATTCAGTTCTACAGAGGAATTATTGAGTCTGTCATTTGCACCTCTATAACTGTCTGGTTCGGTTCTGCAACCCAACAAGAAAAACACAGACTTCAGAGGATAATTAGAACTGCAGAAAAAATAATGGCTACCAACCTGCCTTCCATTGAGGACCTGTATACTGCACGAATCAAGAAGAGGGCTGTGAAAATATTTACAGATCCCTCACATCCTGGACATGAACTGTTTCAATTCCTACTCTCAAAACGACGCTATAGAGCACTGCACACCAGAACAACAAGACACAAGAACAGTTTTTTCCCGAACGCCATCACTCTGCTAAACAAATAATTCCCTCAACACTGTCAAACTATTTACTAAATCTGCACTACTATTAATCTTCTCATCGTTCCCATCACCAATCTCTTTCCACTTAGGACTGTATGACTGTAACTTTGTTGCTGGCAATCCTTATGATTTATATTGATATATTGACCATCAATTGTGTTGTAAATGTTGTACCTTGATGAACGTATCTTTTCTTTTATGTACACTGAGAGCATATGCACCAAGAAAAATTCCTTGTGTGTCCAATCACACTTGGCCAATAAAAAATTCTATTCTATTTTTCTGCTTCTCTCTCTGCGACGAACTCCCTCCTCCTTCAGGTGAAGCCCCAAAGGACTCTGCCCGGAGACCGATGACACTCAAGCAGGGAATATTCCCATTGGTTCTGCCGCTGGTTCTGGCCCCTCCCACCTCCAAAGTCCAAGATAGACGTTTCCTCCCCCCAATTTTTATTTTATTTAATTTTGTCACAACAGAATATACAATCATCAACATAAACAATAACCCATCATGAGAGAAAAAAAAGTATATATAAGTAAAAGTATGCAAAAATTATGTTAATTTGATATAATGAAGGGAACAATAGGACAGGAACGGTAGGCACTTTGTGCTCTTATGCACGCCCCTTATTCAGACCCCCGATCCCTCCTCTGGGGCTGGAAGCATCTGGCCTGGACAGATTTCCCCCCCCCAACCCCTTCCTTCCTTCCTTTCAGACGATCCTCCATTGCCCGGAGGCTGCGAGGGTCCGGAGGGAGAGGAAGGAGCCCCCCATTGCTTGGAGGGACAGGAACAGGACGGGGCCCGGGTGCTTGCAGGACCCCCTTTCTCTGAGAGTTCCTGCCCGTCTCCCCGAGCCAGAGCAGGTGGAAGCCTCCAGGTCCTCCCCTTCCAATATTGTCACCTGGGAGATCCTGCTGCCCCTCCCCCTGCATTAGTTAGAGAGCTTCCTTGAGGGCTTTTGCGGCGTTGCTTGCAGTTTGATAAGATTTTTAAAAGAAAGCGCGTTTTTCCACTCGCGGATTGTGAGAATATGCGGAGGGAGGGAGGGGCAGTTGATTGGGGGCAGAGCGTGGCGTGTCCTCCGCGGGGGAGAGGTGGAAGGGGCGCCTGCGGGCGAAGGCGGCATCCAGTGGCTCCTCTCCAAAGAGGGCCGGGGGCTTTGGGCAGTGCGGGGCCAGGTTCGCAAGGCCGGCGGAGGTCGCGTGTTGCTGGTCGTGGCTGGTTCCGGGCAGCCGAGAGGCTTGAGTGACAGCTGTCTGTTTGGCCAAGGCGCGAGGGGAGCTGCCTGGAGCGTCTCCGGTGCTAAGCAGGGCTGCTGAGGGTCTCCTCTGGAGGGGCGACCAGGCCGAGCGCTGCGGAAAAGCCAGCCGGCAGGGACCCACCAATCCTTCTCAGCTCCTCCTTTCCCTTCGCTCTGCCTCCCAGTACCCAAACCTCCCTATTATGACAGCTTCCAGGCCCCCCGCCAGTCTCGCCCTTCCCACAGGGGGCGCTCTTCCTCCCCATTGGCCCAAGGGTTCAACTTCAGCCCCGCCGTTCGCGGACTCCGCCAGCCGAGCTGAAGGGCCCGAAGGCATCTGGGAGGCGCAGAGCAGCCCTTCCTGGTGGCCCTTCAGCTCCGCTTCCCCGTCACCCTTTGGACTTCAGCCCCGCCGTTCGCGGACTCCGCCAGCCGAGCTGAAGGGCCCGAAGGCATCTGGGGAGGCGCAGAGCAGCCCTTCCTGGTGGCCCTTCAGCTCCGCCGTCCAAGGAGGCTCTTCCTGCCTCCTGTCCATCTTCTCCGGCTGCTTCTCCCACTGGATCCCTTTCTCTGCAACGGCGCCAAGGACCTCGATCTGGCCGGGAGCGATGGAGGCTCCTCGGGAGTTTGCCTTGGTTGTTGAATTAGACTGACTGGGTTTCACTGGTTTAACTGGAGAAGTCTCAGCCTGACCGACTCAAAACTTCAGAGCTCAAACCAAGGAGAAGCTTCCCCCCATCTTTCCCTTCCAGGCTGTTTTCCTCCCTGATCAGCTGCCCCAAAGCGCCTGGAGCCTCTTTGTGACGTCCTCCTCTTACGCAGCCCTTACACAGCAGAGCAAAACCTCAACCACCAGCCCAAACTCCCCCTGAAGAGCCTCCATCAGGCCCGGGAAGACGGAGCTCCGTGGCGCAGGTGGAGGCAAAGGGATCCAGCGGGACAACCAGGCGGAGAAGATGGACAGGCGGAAGGAAGGAAGAGGCTCCTGGGGCGGCGGAGCTCTTTCAAGGGCCGGTCGGCCAAGTCCCAGAGCGGGATGGAGATCCGGCGGCTCTGAGCGCGAACGGCGTGGAGCTGGGAGCGGAGCCTCTGCGGGGCTGCCGAGTCCTTCGGGGGGGCGGCAGAGGGAGCCTCGGGGGGGCTGAACCCCTTGGGCCGAAGGGGAGGAAGGGCGCCCCCTGTGGGGAGGGCTGGAATAGCAGGGGAGGCAAAGAGGCCTCGGAGCTGCCGGACTTTGGGGACCGTCGGGCTGAGCGAAGGGAAAGCAGGAGCTGCGATGTTGAGACGGGTCGGTCGGTAAGCAAAGAGCCTGCTTGTCTCGGGGGGTGGTGGAAGGGGCAGGAGAAGACCCCCCTGCTGCTGCTGCTGATGGCCGGCTGGCTTTTCCGCAGCGCTCGCCCCGGTCGCCCATCCAAGTGGGACCCTCCGCATCCCTGCTCAGCACCGGAGACGCTCGAGGCGCGCTGCAGGCCGAGGCGTTGAAGCCGCTCCGGGAGAATCTCCGCGGTTCTTTGGCCCCTTTCACTTTGCAATTGCCGCTTCCTCTTGCCGCGCCCCCTCCCCACTCACAGCCTTCCTCTCCCCGGACACACCTCGGCACCTCCGCATCCCTACTCCCCCCTCCCCTTCCCCAAACATGCCCTCCCCTTGCCTTTCCCCCTCCCCTGCCCCCCGGGGTAGCCGCAACAATCCAGCAGCCATACACCCCTCCCCCTCCTTTGAAGCCATTGTCCCCCACTGCCCAAAGCCCTCGCCCCTCTTTGGAGAGGAGCCGTGGCCCCAACCCTCCCCTGTGGTCGCCCCTTCAACCTCCCACCCGCGGAGGAGACGCCGCCCCCCGCTTCGCCGCCCATCAGTTGCCCCCCCCCTCCCTCCCCCGTAGTTTCTTCCCTTCCAACAATTCCCGCCTTAACAAAAGAGCAAACTTTCTTTTCACAATCTGATGAAACCTCGGGAAGCAGGGCGCCAATCTAGAAATAAGGGGCGAGGGGCTGAGTAGGAGAAGTATTCGAACCCCCCTTTCTTTTCTTCTCTGGATCCTCCTCATATTCCAGACAAGGAAGAACTGATGGAAACTGAGCAAGGAGAGATTCAAGCTGGAAATGGAGAAATTTCCTGACAGGGAGAACAATCAACCCATGGAACAGAAGTTGCCTTCGGAAGTTGTGGGAACTTCATCCCTGGAAGCCTTCAAGAAGAGACTGGACTGATCTCCTACTTGTATTGTATTTTCTTATTTGCAAATACATCCTAGATATGATAAAGATTTTAAGACAGAAGGTTTTTATAATAATTGGACAAATTTAGATAAAATTTTAACAGATACTGATGAAAATGTAATTAAAAAATTATATGGATATTTATTAGAGGTTAAATTGGAAAAATGATAAAAAGCACATAGACTTTAAACCAGAGGTTTTTATTGGAGATTATACCTGAAACATATAATAGAGAATTGAGATATTTGATGTGAATGTAGCAACAGCGGCTAGAATTGTGTTTGCTAAAATTGGAAAAATGATAAAAAGCACATAGACTTTAAACCAGAGGTTTTTATTGGAGATTATACCTGAAACATATAATAGAGAATTGAGATATTTGATGTGAATGTAGCAACAGCGGCTAGAATTGTGTTTGCTAAAATTGGAAAAATGATAAAAAGCACATAGACTTTAAACCAGAGGTTTTTATTGGAGATTATACCTGAAACATATAATAGAGAATTGAGATATTTGATGTGAATGTAGCAACAGCGGCTAGAATTGTGTTTGCTAAAATTGGAAAAATGATAAAAAGCACATAGACTTTAAACCAGAGGTTTTTATTGGAGATTATACCTGAAACATATAATAGAGAATTGAGATATTTGATGTGAATGTAGCAACAGCGGCTAGAATTGTGTTTGCTAAAATTGGAAAAATGATAAAAAGCACATAGACTTTAAACCAGAGGTTTTTATTGGAGATTATACCTGAAACATATAATAGAGAATTGAGATATTTGATGTGAATGTAGCAACAGCGGCTAGAATTGTGTTTGCTAAAATTGGAAAAATGATAAAAAGCACATAGACTTTAAACCAGAGGTTTTTATTGGAGATTATACCTGAAACATATAATAGAGAATTGAGATATTTGATGTGAATGTAGCAACAGCGGCTAGAATTGTGTTTGCTAAAATTGGAAAAATGATAAAAAGCACATAGACTTTAAACCAGAGGTTTTTATTGGAGATTATACCTGAAACATATAATAGAGAATTGAGATATTTGATGTGAATGTAGCAACAGCGGCTAGAATTGTGTTTGCTAAAATTGGAAAAATGATAAAAAGCACATAGACTTTAAACCAGAGGTTTTTATTGGAGATTATACCTGAAACATATAATAGAGAATTGAGATATTTGATGTGAATGTAGCAACAGCGGCTAGAATTGTGTTTGCTAAAATTGGAAAAATGATAAAAAGCACATAGACTTTAAACCAGAGGTTTTTATTGGAGATTATACCTGAAACATATAATAGAGAATTGAGATATTTGATGTGAATGTAGCAACAGCGGCTAGAATTGTGTTTGCTAAAATTGGAAAAGAACAAAAGAAACAATGATTGCTTAGGGAAAAATTTGGACATGGGATTGATTTAGAGAAATGGCAATTTTTTTTGTTTTGACTGCAGTCAGTCGATCTACTTCCCTTCCTTCAACTGCCACCTGTTAAGATGACCTTGGTTCCCACAAGAAAACTTTTAAAATTGTCTGGTGATCCCTGCTCAGCCCTGCGGTCATCAGAGGGTGTTTTTTTTTTTATTCAAAAGTTTTACAAAATTTTCCCTACCGGTTCTGTGGGCGTGGCTTGGCGATCAGATGACTGGGTGGGCATGGCCAATAACAATAAATAATAAAAAATTGGAAAAATGAGAAACCAATCACTTATTGCAGAGAGAGCAGCTGCTTCATAATATAATTTAAAGTTAGGCATTTTTAAACCTCCCCTTTCCCGAGAATCTTGAATTATTTTCATTTTAACCCTAGCTTTTTTACCTTCCCATATAAATTTATTAATTCCCTTCTGCCATTCCTCAAGATTCTTATCTTTCTTAATTATTGGTATCATCTGAAAGAGGAATAAAAATCTAGGTAAAACATTCATTTTAATAGCAGCAATTCTCCCCAGCAAAGATAATTGCAATTTTTTCCAAACAATCAACTCCTTCTGAACTTTTTGCCATAAAACCTCATAGTTATTCTTATACAATTTCACATTTGATGACGTAATATAAACCCCTAAGTACTTAACCTTCTTTACAATTTCAAATCCTGTTACTTCCTCTAGTTTTTCTTTCTGTTGTCTGGTCATATTTTTTATTATCACTTTTGTCTTTTTCTGATTTACCTTAAACCCTGAGACATTCCCATATTGATCAATTATTTCCAACAAAGATTTACTAGAATTTATAGGATTTGTTAAGGTAATCACCAAATCATCTGCAAAAGCTCTTAACTTATATTCATACTGTCTAACCCTAATTCCCTCTATCTCCTTTACTTCTCGTATTTTATCCAATAATGGTTCTAGAGTTAAAATAAACAATAATGGTGATAAAGGACATCCCTGTCTTGTTCCTTTCGCAATCTTAAAAGGTTCTGTTAAGCTACCATTGATTATAATCTGTGCTGTTTGCTCTCCATAAATTGCCCTAATTATTCTTAAAAAACCATCTCCAAATTGCATCTTTTCTATTAATTTAAATAAAAAATCCCAATGCAATCGATCAAAAGCTTTCTCAGCATCGAGAAAAATAAATGCTGCTGGAATAAAATTTTTCTTTTCTAAATACTCCAGTAAATTAACAATCTGCCTAACATTATTCCTCATCTGTCTCCCTTTTATAAATCCAGATTGATCATTATGAATTCTTCGCTGCAGAATCAACATTAATCTATTAGCTATTATTTTAACAAAAATCTTATAATCATTATTTAAAAGTGAGATTGGCCTATAATTCCCAGGTTTAGAACAATCCTGTTCCTCTTTTGGTATCAATGAAATAAAAGAGGTTCTCCATGAGGGGGGAATTCCCCCTCCTAGTTGTATCTGATTAAATAATTCCTTAAGTGGACCTAACATCTCGTCCTGTAAATTCCTATAATAACTAACTGTAAGCCCATCCGTACCAGGAGTTTTCCCCATTTTTAATTGTTTAATTACCAAAATAATTTCTTCCGAGGTTATAGGCCGATTCAATTCATCCGTTTGTTCTAAAGTTAAATTTTTAACCTTATATTCCTTCAAATATTTATCAATATCCCTATTCAATATATTATCTTTAAGATATAAATTTGTATAATATTCTAAAAAAGCTTTTTTAATTTTATCCTGTTGATATCTCTCTTTACCTTTGTATTCTATTTTTTCTATAGTACGTTGTTTTGCTCTCTTCCTTAAAGTGTATGCTAACCACCTACCAGGTCTATTTGCGTTACAAAAAGTATTATGTTTGGCATATTGTATATTTGTTGCCACCTGATCAGCCATTATCATATTAAATTGATTCTGTAGTAACTTTATTGCATCTTTTCTATTAATTTAAATAAAAATCCCAATGCAATCGATCAAAAGCTTTCTCAGCACATGTCATAGAACCTTGGCTGGGCTGTCCTGGCTCATTCTCAACTGCTCTCTTTGAAAGATGGCTGGCAATTTCATTCACAAGATGAAGAAAAGCTCATTCAAAGAAACAGAGGTAGGAGAGAATTAAAAACATTTACTATCTACTTAACTTTAGCAGGAAGTGTGAAGGGTTTAGATGCCAGAAATATCAGCCAGCACCTAACCTTTGGGAATAAAGAACCCAGATAAAACTGTGGCTGTAAAAATGAATGTCTTAATTGCAGTCAATAAGTTTGTGTTTTTAAAGAAGTCTAATTTTCCCCCCCAGTGGTACTAGAAGAGAACCTGGACTTTGGCCTCTGGAGACTCCCGGAGGTATGTAATATATGGGACATAAATCATGAAAGTAAACCGGGCTCTTTTGGGGGAGGGTGTCTATGTCAACTGGGCTGGAGGGTTTCCCCTGTGCTCAGGCCCAACGTCCTAATGGTCTCAATTGCTTTTCAGAAAAAGTATAGTCTCTTTCCTCCAAATTCCGCAGTCTCCATACATCTCTTAACTCAAAATCTTCTATCATATCAAAAAGGATTTAGGCAGCTTTGCATGTGCAGGTATCTTCTTGGAAGAAATTCTCTTGTCTTCCTCTTTTACCGAATTGAGGAACTGGAGATAAAGCTGGAAGTAGAACAATCGGAATATAAGAGCCTCCTCCTCTGCAGCAAGCTGGGGAGAAGCAGGAGCTCCTGAAAAAACCTTCCAGCTTGTTAAAACCAACGCAGAACTCTGCAGGAGCTGGAGGAGAGACAGAGGAGGTGAGAAATATTTAATACCATCTCTCATCTCTCATGAGGGGCTAATTTCTTCCTGCTCTTCATAATTTACAGAAATTCAATGTTGTTTCAAGATATAGCAGGGAAAGAATACAATTAAAGAAGAACCAAAGGACCTGCAAAGAAGAACCTGAAGTTGAGCGAGGAGAAGGCGACCATCCTGAAGAACTTCAGGGGAGGCTGAGCAGGTGAGAAATATTTAATACCATCTCTCATCTCTCATGAGGGGCTAATTTCTTCCTGCTCTTCATAATTTACAGAAATTCAATGTTGTTTCAAGATATAGCAGGGAAAGAATACAATTAAAGAAGAACCAAAGGACCTGCAAAGAAGAACCTGAAGTTGAGCGAGGAGAAGGCGACCATCCTGAAGAACTTCAGGGGAGGCTGAGCAGGTGAGAAACGTTGAGACAGCAGCCCTGACTAAGGCATGCAAGCACATGAGGTCTGGGAGCAGTGGGTGAGGTCCAGGAGCAGCAGCTGAGGTCTGGAAGCAGCTGGGCCCGATTGGCTAAGGCATGCAAGCACATGAGGTCTGGGAGCAGTGGGTGAGGTCCAGGAGCAGCAGCTGAGGTCTGGAAGCAGCTGGGCCCGATTGGCTAAGGCATGCAAGCACATGAGGTCTGGGAGCAGTGGGTGAGGTCCAGGAGCAGTAGCTGAGGTCTGGAAGCAGCTGGGTCCGATTGGCTAAGGGATGCAAGCACATGAGGTCTGGGAGCAGTGAGTAAGGTCCAGGAGCAGTAGCTGAGGTGTGGAAGCAGCTGGGCCCGATTGGCTAAGGCATGCAAGCACATGAGGTCTGGGAGCAGTGAGTGAGGTCCAGAAGGAGCAGCTGAGGTCTGGAAGCAGCTGGGCCCGATTGGCTAAGGCATGCAAGCACATGAGTTTTGGGAGCAGTGAGTGAGGTCCAGGAGCAGTAGCTGAGGTATGGAAGCAGCTGGGCCCGATTGGCTTAGGCATGCAAGCACATGAGGTCTGGGAGCAGTGGGTGAGGTCCAGGAGCAGCACCTAAGGTCTGGAAGCAGCCGGGCCCGATTGGCTAAGGCATGCAAGCACATGAGGTCTGGGAGCAGTGGGTGAGGTCCAGGAGCAGCAGCTGAGGTCTGGAAGCAGCTGGGCCCAATTGGCTAAGGCATGCAAGCACAGGAGGTCTGGGAGCAGTGGGTGAGGTCTAGGAGCAGCAGCTGGGCCCGATTGGCTAAGGCATGCAAGCACATGAGGTCTGGGAGCAGTGGGTGAGGTCCAGGAGCAGCAGCTGAGGTCTGGAAGCAGCTGGGCCCGATTGGCTAAGGCATGCAAGCACATGAAGTCTGGAAGCAGCTGGGCCCGATTGGCTAAGGCATGCAAGCACAATGAGGTCTGGAAGCAGCTGGGCCCGATTGGCTAAGGCATGCAAGCACATGAAGTCTGGGAGCACTGGGTGAGGTCCAGGAGCAGCAGCTGAGGTCTGGAAGCAGCTGGGCCCGATTGTCTAAGGCATGAAACCACATGAGGTCTGGGAGCAGTGGGCCCGATTGGATAAGGCAGGCAAGCAGGTGAGGTCTGGAAGCAGCTGGGCCCGATTGGCTAAGGCATGCAAGCACATGAGGTCTGGGAGCAGTGGGTGAGGTCCAGGAGCAGCAGCTGAGGTCTGGAAGCAGCTGGGCCCGATTGGCTAAGGCATGCAAGCACATGAGGTCTGGGAGCAGTGGGTGAGGTCCAGGAGCAGCAGCTGAGGTCTGGAAGCAGCTGGGCCCGATTGGCTAAGGCATGCAAGCACATGAGGTCTGGAAGCAGCTGGGCCCGATTGGCTAAGGCATGCAAGCACATGAGGTCTGGGAGCAGTGGGTGAGGTCCAGGAGCAGCAGCTGAGGTCTGGAAGCAGCTGGGCCCGATTGGCTAAGGCATGCAAGCACATGAGGTCTGGGAGCAGTGGGTGAGGTCCAGGAGCAGCAGCTGAGGTCTGGAAGCAGCTGGGCCCGATTGGCTAAGGCATGCAAGCACATGAGGTCTGGGAGCAGTGGGTGAGGTCCAGGAGCAGCAGCTGAGGTCTGGAAGCAGCTGGGCCCGATTGGCTAAGGCATGCAAGCACATGAGGTCTGGAAGCAGCTGGCTCCTTTTCTTTACGCTTAAGGGCTCCCCTCGTCAGTCTTTGTTCTTGTGGTTGTTCCTCTGATGGTAACATCACTGGAATCACCTCAGCTTCCACACCCATTTGAGTCTCTTGAATTCTTTTTTCTATTATTTCTATTTCAAATTTCAGCACCGTAGAAAGAAAATCTTTGGCCTTAAGCACTGTGTCAATACGATAACGCCTTCCTTGATAATACACTGTCAAGCCAACTGGAACCTCCCATCCAAATTGAATCTGGTATTTCTTAAGTTCTTGTGTAAAAAATGTAAAGTCTTTTCTATCCCTTAACATCTTGGGAGGGATCTCTTTCAAAGCTCTGCTTAATTAAAACAAAGCCTCTGGGCAGGTCTACCAACATTTCCTGTTGCTCTTATCTTACCCTTTCATCCAGGGAAAAAGATTAAAGCCGGCTTTTCTTGGCTTTTACGATGTTCAGTGCGGAGGGTTAGGGTTAGGGTTAGGGTGATAAAGATTTTAAGACAGAAGGTTTTTATAATAATTGGACAAATTTAGATAAAATTTTAACAGATACTGATGAAAATGTAATTAAAAAATTATATGGATATTTATTAGAGGTTAAATTGGAAAAAGAACAAAAAGAAACAATGATTGCTTAGGGGAAAAAATTTGGACATGGGATTGATTTAGAGAAATGGCAATTTTTTTTTTGTTTTTACATTTATATCCCGCCCTTCTCCGAAGACTCAGGGCGGCTTACAGTGTGTAAGGCAATAGTCTCATTCTATTTGTATATTTACAAAGTCAACTTATTGCCCCCCCAACAATCTGGGTCCTCATTTTACCTACCTTAGAAAGGATGGAAGGCTGAGTCAACCTTAACATAACATAACATCAGAGTTGGAAGGGACCTTGGAGGCCTTCTAGTCCAACCCCCTGCCCAGGCAGGAAACCCTACACCATCTCAGTCAGATGGTTATCCAACATTTTCTTAAAAATTTCCAGTGTTGGAGCATTCACAACTTCTGAAGGCAAGTCGTTCCACTTATTAATTGTTCTAACTGTCAGGAAATTTCTCCTTAGTTCTAAGTTGCTTCTTTCAAGCCCCACCTTGGACCTGGTGGGGCTTGAACCTGCAGTAATTGCAGGCAGCTGTGTTTTAATAACAGGCTTCTTATAGCCTTGAGCCACCACAGCCCTGTTTGTGGGTCATAAATTGTGGTCATAAAATTACAAAATGACAATGTCAACTGCATATAAAGAGAATTTGTATAAGATGTTTTACAGGTGGCATCTACCCACGACGAGAATAGCTAGAATGTTCAAGAATAAATCTGAAAAATGTTGGAAATGCCATCAGACACTGGGCTCATATTACCATATGTGGTGGACATGTGTAGAAGCTAAAAGATACTGGAGTAAAACCCACACATGGTTGGAAAAAATGATAAAAAAGCACATAGACTTTAAACCAGAGGTTTTTTTATTGGAGATTATACCTGAAACATATAATAGAGAATTGAGATATTTGATGTGAATGTAGCAACAGCGGCTAGAATTGTGTTTGCTAAAAATTGGAAAAATGAGAAAATACCAACGCAAGACGAAGTTATTAAGAAAATAATGGAATGTGCTGAAATGATTAAACTGACATTTGAAATTAGAGAACAGGAAGATAAACAATAAGATATGGGACTTATTTTATCAATGGTTAGGAAAAAAAACATGGTAACCTAGTTTGATAGAGATTTTTATAATACAAAAATTGTAGAATTTTACGAAATATAACATAAAGATGTATTATTATTAGATTGATCAGAGATGATGAAAAGAATGGTATAATATAAATTAACCTAAATTTTAGAATATTTTGGATGAAGTGAGGGAAGAAACAGACATAGCTAAATAAATGATTGATGGGGATAATAATATTTGATACATATTAGATTGATAAAATGAGAAATTAGGTAAACTATGAGCTATGAATATGGTGAAAATGCACAAAAGATTTGTAATCAACCGACACACTGTTTGTATTTGTAATTCAAGATGATGTTATGCTTTTATATATGTTTGTTTTAAAATAAAAAATGTTTCAGAAAAAAAAAATCTTATGGAAAATGGCATTGCAATAGCCTGCCACCTGGTGGCCATCGTGAATATGGCAGGTGGTGCAAAGAAAGATATAATAATGAAAATACTTGTACGTATAGCATGGCTAATTATGAGAAATGGTGCGGGATATTCTTTCCTGATGCTCCATCAAGCCCTTGTGTATGTTGAGACCTTATAAAACTAAGAGATTTAGGTTAGATATAAATCTAAGAGGTAACCCAGGAGTGAAGCCACCTGGAATTAAGGTGCTCCAAACTCAGCGGTGCCTCATTGTCAGCTTTGATGTCTCCATCAAAGGCCTTGGAAGAAGAGCAGAAGAGATCTCAGAAACACAGATGGTGACAATTACGGGAAGAAGCAGCTTCTCCTTTTGGGATCCTGAGCTGCTTCTCCTGGGGTCCATGTGCAGAGGAGAGGCTGGAGAAAAGCCTGGGGGTGAAAGTCACGGATACACCCCTGGGGACTCGGTTCTATTGTAGTTTTGGTCCTTCCTATCAGGACACTTTAATGTCAGCGTTCCGAGTAAGTCATCCGCCAAAAGCAGAACTCCGAGACGGGTCGCTTCCTCAAAGAACATGTTTATTGGATACATCATATCGGCACAGCCAGTGAAAACCAACTCTAAGTGTTCCCAGGGGTTTTAGCCTAATTAAAGGAACAAATGGTTCCTCCCCAGATGTCACCGGTCACATCGTCCAATGTAAGTATCTGGCAGGCTGCTTGGTCCCTCCTCCCTTCCTTCAACTGCCACCTGTTAAGATGACCTTGGTTCCCACAAGAAAACTTTTTGTTTTGACTGCAGTCAGTCGATCTACTTCCCCTTCCCTTCCCCCTTTCAGAATTTGTGGCAACTGTGAGGCAGCAAAAGATGGCTTCAGCCAGGCTCGCTTCAGAGTTGACACGCAGCTTCCGAGATCTGCAAGTGGCCATCACACAGCATCTAAAGCAGGAGTCTCCAACCTTGGTCCCTTTAAGACTTGTGGACTTCAAAGCTGGCTGAGGAACTCTGGGAGTTGAAGTCCACAAGTCTTAAAAGGGACCAAGGTTGGAGACCTCTGATCTAGAGGCTACCATGTCAGGACAAATCATGCATTGTAAAGTCTGCATGGAGGTGGAAGACACTTCTAATTAATCTACCGGATCCCCTGCATGGATTGCCCCTGTGACACGTAGGACAGGCGGGGAGGAAGCTAACAACCAAAACTGCAAGAACACAAGTGAGCAGTCAGACGAGGAGACCTGAACTCAATGGTAGCCTCACTGTGCAACAAATGAGAACCTACGTTCAATTCTGCAGCTACTAAGATTGTTGGTGGAGTAGGTACAAAATAGCCAGGAAATGACTGAAGCCTGGGAAACGGGCCCTTTCTTGATCAACAGGAGTGCTGATTTAACACCAGTTTATCAGGTACTTAGGAACTAAGGAATCACCAGCCAACCAGTGGTGGATTGCTACCGATTACCTGGATTGGGCCAACTGATAGCGGCGGTGGTGGGAGGCTCCGCCCACCCACCCGGACATCTCTGCACATGGGCAGAAGTGTTGCGCACGCGCACGAGTGCACACATGCCCAGGAGGAAACCGGTAGCAATGGGATTTGAATCCCACTACTGCAGCCAGTGACTTAATAGTTGGCCATCAACACCCGAATCAACCAATGAAAAGCCACATGCAACCAGGCACCACATAAATACTATGAATAGAAGAGCCCAGAGCACCCATTCTGGTCGAGAGATGTTCCCTGAGGATGAGTTCACCCTCGGAAGGAAATTCAGAGACTCGGATCCCGGTGACTGACCCAGATTGGATCCTGCAATCTGAAATCTTTTAGCGGGGAAATATGACCATAAGTAGAATACTGTGCTGCAGAAGTTTCCAGACCTCAGCTGCAGAATGAGAGAAGCAGAGTCTCTTTCTGGTCACCCCAAAAATGAAAAAGTTGTTGAGATTCTGGACAGTGTGAAGAGAAGAGGAACAAACATGATTTAAGGCATAGAGTCTAAATCATTTGATAAACGGTTGAGGGAGTTCGCTCTGTCTACCTGAGACGAGGTGGGAAGGATTGGGCAGCCATGATAGAATCTTCCGGCACTTTTAGGGGCTCTGACAGAGAAGAGGGGAGTGATTTCAACTCCAGAGCACTGGAGGGAAGGACAAGAGGAAATGGGTGGGAGTTTGTTAAAGAGAGACCAAATCTAGAAGTCAGGAGAAATTTTCAGTCAGTAGGAACAATTAAGCAGTGGAATAGGTTGCCTCCCAAAGTAGTGAGTGCTCCATCTCTGGAAGTTTTCAAAATGGACAAGAGAATTATTTGACTGGGATGGTATAAAGTTCCTGCCTTGAGCAGAGGGTTGGACTAGATGACCATCAAGGTGCCTTTCAAAGCTTACATTCCGTGATTCCCTGAATGTCCACAATACAGGTAGTCCTTGACTTATGACCATTCATTTAGCAACGGTTGAAAGTTTTGACAAAGCTGAGAAACACAGCTTAGAGTAGAAGAAGATTGTTAAAATGTCCCTGCAGTCACGTGATTGCAATTCAGGCACTTGGCAACTGGACCCATTGACCATAGTTGCAGCATCCCAGGGTTACGCGAGGACCATTTGCAATCTTCTCAGGGGCTTCCAACAGCAAAGTCAACCGGGAAGCCAATGGGGGAGGTTGCAAGTCATGGTCAGGTGACCTCTCTCACTGTTTCTTTTCCAATTAAAAACCAGAATTTTAGTAAACATTAAAATTAGCAATCTAGAAAAATTACAAAAGGGAAATCAGAAAAGAAAATCCTTTTTTAATTCATCTGACAGTGCAATGAGGAGTCCTAACCAACCTTTCCCTCGTCTCGTGAGAGCAATGGGGAAAGGGAGGCACAGAGACAGTGAAATCAGAAAACCCTCTTTGGAGTCAAAGGCGACATTCAGACATTCACTGTTTCCCACCAGCTGCAGAATGAGAGAAGCAGAGTCTCTTTCTGGTCTCCATCATTGCCCTGGAGATGCTCTGAGATCCTTCCTGCCCCTTTTCCTCTGGGATCCTTCCTGCCCTTTTCCTCTGGGATCCTTTCCTCAGTGACATCAGATTTGGCTCTGAATCATTCTCATCCACTCCTGATAAAAATAAAGAAAAGCAAATTAAAATGCAAGTGATGAATCAAATAATTCATAATGATCAGTCAGGATTTATTAAGGGTAAGCAGATGAGATATAATGAGGCAATCAGAATTTACTTGAATATTTCTAACGAAACAACCAAGTATCAGCGGTATTCCTTTTTGGATGCTGAAAAGCTTTTGATAGATTGGATTACAGTTTTGTTTAAAGTAATAGAATAGAATAGAATAGAATAGAATAGAATAGAATAGAATACAATACAATACAATACAATACAATACAATACAATACAATAGAATAATAAATGGAATGGAATAGAATAGAATAGAATAGAATAGAATAGAATGGAATAGAATAGAATAGAATAGAATAGAATACAATACAATACAATACAATACAATACAATACAATACAATAGAAAATATGGAATGGAATAGAATAGAATACAATACAATACAATACAATAGAAAATATGGAATGGAATGGAATGGAATGGAATAGAAAAGAAAATATGAAATAGAATAGCATAGCATAGCATAGAATAGAATAGAATAGAATACAATACAATACAATACAATACAATACAATACAATACAATACAATAGAAAATATGGAATAGGATAGGATAGGATAGGATAGGATAGGATAGAATAGGATAGGATAGAATAGAATAAATAGAATGGAATGGAATAGAATAGAATAGAATAGAATACAATACAATACAATACAATACAATACAATACAATACAATACAATACAATACAATACAATACAATACAATACAATACAATACAATACAATACAATACAATACAATACAATACAATACAATACAATACAATACAATACAATACAATACAATAGAAAATATGGAATGGAATAGAATAGAATACAATACAATACAATACAATACAATAGAAAATATGGAATGGAATAGAATAGAATACAATACAATACAATAGAAAATATGGAATGGAATAGGAATAGAATGGAATAGGAATAGGAATACAATACAATACAATACAATACAATACAATACAATACAATACAATACAATACAATACAATACAATACAGTAGAATGGAATGGAATGGAATAGAATAGAATAGAATATAATAGAATACAATACAATACAATACAATACAATACAATACAATACAATACAATACAATACAATACAATACAATAGAAAGAATGGAATAGGATAGGATAGGATAGGATAGGATAGGATAGGATAGGATAGGATAGGATAGGATAGGATAGGATAGGATAGGATAGGATCGGATCGGATCGGATAGGATAGGATAGGATAGAAAATATGGAATGGAATAGAATAGAATACAATACAATACAATACAATACAATAGAAAATATGGAATGGAATAGAATAGAATAGAATAGAATACAATACAATACAATACAATACAATAGAAAATATGGAATGGAATAGAATAGAATAGAATACAATACAATACAATACAATACAATAGAAAATATGGAATGGAATAGAATAGAATACAATACAATACAATACAATACAATACAATACAATACAATACAATACAATAGAAAATATGGAATAGGATAGGATAGGATAGGATAGGATAGGATAGGATAGGATAGGATAGGATAGGATAGGATAGGATAGGATAGGATAGGATAGGATAGGATAGGATAGGATAGGATAGGATAGGATAGGATAGGATAGGATAGGATAGGATAGGATAGGATAGGATAGGATAGGATAGGATAGGATAGGATAGGATAGGATAGGATAGAAAATATGGAATGGAATAGAATAGAATAGAATAGAATAGAATAGAATAGAATAGAATAGAATAGAAAATATGGAATGGAATGGAATAGAATAGAATAGAATAGAATAGAATAGAATAGAATAGAATAGAATAGAATAGAATAGAATACAATACAATACAATACAATACAATACAATACAATACAATACAATACAATACAATACAATACAATACAATACAATACAATACAATACAATACAATACAATACAATACAATACAATAGAAAATATGGAATGGAATAGATCTTCTAGGTGCCAATAATTATTATAATATGGCAGGCAGCTTTCTCAGCACATGTCATAGAACCTTGGCTGGGCTGTCCTGGCTCATTCTCAACTGCTCTCTTTGAAAGATGGCTGGCAATTTCATTCACAAGATGAAGAAAAAGCTCATTCAAAGAAACAGAGGTAGGAGAGAATTAAAAACATTTACTAACTATTTAACTTTAGCAGCAAGTGTAAAGAGTTTAGATGCCAGAAATATCAGCTGGCACCTAATATTTGGGAATGAAGAACCCAGATAAAACTGTGGCTGTAAAAATGAATGTCTTTCATCACGGTCAATAAGTTTGTGTTTTTAAAGAAGTCTATTTTATTCCCCAGTGGTACCAGAAGAGCAGCTCTGGAGACACCCTGAGGAATGTAATATATAGGACATAAATCATGAAAGTAAACACGGCTCTTTTGGGGGAGGGCCTCTATATTAACTGGGCTGGAGGGTTTCCCCTGTGCTCAGGCCCAACGTCCTTATGGTCTCAATTGCTTTTCAGCAGAATACATCACGGGCCAGCAAACTGCCTCCCATCCACCAAGAGCGTCCTCCTCAGTGGTCCATCACCCCTCGTCCCCCCCAGGTAAGCAATCTAAATCTTCTGGGGAATGTTTTGAGGGTCCATTTCTAAGTATAGCGGATAGCGGAGGGTGAGGGAGCTGATATATGAGTCTAGGCAGATAGACAGGCTCAGAAAAGAGAATCAAGATCTGAGTTACGCTACATAACTACTTTGCTGAAAGAACGAAGTAAGTTGAACCCCGCAATCCGAAATCCAGGTAAAAAAAAAAAAAGGAGCTAATTTCTCTCTGGTCCTTGAATTTACAGCAAAACAACGCAGAAGTCTTCTGCAAATGAGGAGCTCCTGAAAAAAAACCTTCCAGCTTGTTAAAACCAACGCAGAACTCTGCAGGGAGCTGGAGGAGAGACAGAGGAGGTGAGAAAGTGCCAGGTAGTTTTAGGGAGTTTTCATTTTAAACAGGTTGGATGGTTGGAGTAAAAACCTGAGGGGGCTCATTTCACTCTTGTCTTCCTCTTTTACCGAATTGAGGAACTGGAGATAAAGCTGGAAGTAGAACAATCGGAATATAAGAGCCTCCTCCTCTGCAGCAAGCTGGGGAGAAGCAGGAGCTCCTCGCGGAGAATAAAAAGTTCTAGGAACAACTGCACAGGTGAGAAATATTTAATACCATCTCTCATCTCTCATGAGGGGGCTAATTTCTTCCTGCTCTTCATAATTTACAGAAATTCAATGTTGTTTCAAGATATAGCAGGGGAAAGAATACAATTAAAAGAAGAACCAAAGGACCTGCAAAGAAAGAACCTGAAGTTGAGCGAGGAGAAGGCGACCATCCTGAAGAACTTCAGGGGGAGGCTGAGCAGGTGAGAAACGTTGAGACAGCAGCCCTGACTAAGGGAGGGAGAGGACCAGGATTTCTTGAAGCAGCTTAGAAATGCAGAAATACAGTGATATTTACATCGATGGTCACAGAACGAATTGAACTACTACAGGGGAAAATGGACAACCTCAGGATGAAGAGCATCACCTTAACAGAAGAGAAAGAGGCCATGCGGAAGAACTCCAGGGGAGGCTGAGCAGGTGAGAAACGTTGAGACAGCAGCCCTGACTTTCCTTCCAGAATTGGATATGAAATTCTCCTCCCTCCCTCCCTCCGAGCTTCAGGGATCTTGCTTCATCATCTCTACTCAGAGATCCCCACTGTAAACCCCATTTATGAATATGAAAATATGAAATAGAATAGAATACAATACAATACAATACAATAGAAAATATGGAATGGAATAGAATAGAATACAATACAATACAATACAATAGAATAGAATAGAATAGAATACAATACAATACAATACAATAGAAAATATGGAATGGAATGGAATAGAATAGAATACAATACAATAGAAAATATGGAATGGAATGGAATAGAATAGAATACAATACAATACAATACAACAGAATATATGGAATGTAATGGAATGTAATGGAATATATGGAATGGAATGGAATGGAATGGAATGGAATGGAATGGAATAGAATAGAATACAATAGAATAGAATACAATAGAATAGAATAGATGGAATGGAATGGAATGGAATGGAATAGAATAGAATAGAATAGAATAGAAAATATGGAATGGGATAGGATAGGATAGGATAGGATAGGATAGGATAGGATAGGATAGGATAGAATAGAAAATATGGAATGGAATGGAATAGAATAGAATAGAAAGAATAGAATAGAATAGAATAGAAAATATGGAATGGAATGGAATGGGATAGGATAGAATAGAATAGAATAGAATAGAATAGAATAGAATAGAAAATATGGAATGGAATGGAATGGGATAGGATAGAATAGAATAGAATAGAATAGAATAGAATAGAATAGAATACAGTAGAATACAATAGAATAAGAGAAAATATGGAATGGAATGGAATGGAATGGAATGGAATGGAATGGAATGGAATGGAATGGAATACAATACAATACAATACAATAGAATACAATAGAATAAAATAGAATAAGAGAAAATATGGAATGGAATGGAATAGAATACAATACAATACAATACAATACAATACAATACAATACAATACAATACAATACAATAGAAAATATGGAATGGAATAGAATAGAATAGAATAGAAAATATGGAATGGAATGGAATGGAATGGAATGGAATAGAATAGAATACAATACAATAGAAAATATGGAATGGAATAGAATAGAATACAATACAATAGAATAGAATAGAATACAATACAATAGAAAATATGGAATGGAATAGAATAGAATAGAATAGAATACAATACAATACAATACAATACAATACAATAGAAAATATGGAATGGAATAGAATAGAATAGAATACAATACAATACAATAGAAAATATGGAATGGAATGGAATAGAATAGAATACAATACAATAGAAAATATGGAATGGAATGGAATACAATACAATACAATACAATACAATACAATAGAATAGAATAGAATAGAATAGAATAGAATAGAATAGAATGGAATGGAATGGAATGGAATGGAATGGAAAATATGGAATGGAATTGAATGGAATGGAATGGAATGGAATAGAAAATATGGAATGGAATGGAATGGAATGCAGTGGAGTGGCATGGCATGGCATGGCATAGAATGGAATGGAATGGAATGGAATAGATGGAATGGAATGGAATGGAATAGAATACAATACAATACAATACAATACAATACAATACAATACAATACAATACAATACAATACAATACAATACAATACAATACAATACAATACAATAGAAAATATGGAATAGAATAGAATAGAATAGAATAGAATAGAATAGAAAATATGGAATGGAATAGGATAGGATAGGATAGGATAGGATAGGATAGGATAGGATAGGATAGGATAGGATAGGATAGGATAGGATAGGATAGAAAATATAGAATAGAATAGAATAGAATACAATACAATACAATACAATACAATACAATAGAATAGAATAGAATAGAATAGAATACAATACAATACAATACAATACAATAGAAAATATGGAATAGGATAGGATAGAAAATATGGAATGGAATAGAATAGAATACAATACAATACAATACAATAGAAAATATGGAATGGAATGGAATAGAATAGAATAGAATACAATACAATACAATACAATACAATACAATAGAAAATATGGAATAGGATAGGATAGGATAGGATAGGATAGGATAGGATAGGATAGGATAGGATAGGATAGGATAGGATAGGATAGGATAGGATAGGATAGGATAGGATAGAAATAATGGAATGGAATGGAATGGAATAGAAAAGAAGAACCAAAGGACCTGCAAAGAAAGAACCTGAAGTTGAGCGAGGAGAAGGCAACCATCCTGAAGAACTTCAGGGGGAGGCTGAGCAGGTGAGAAACGTTGAGACAGCAGCCCTGACTAAGGGAGGGAGAGGACCAGGATTTCTTGAAGCAGCTTAGAAATGCAGAAATACAGTGATATTTACATCGATGGTCACAGAACGAATTGAACTACTACAGGGGAAAATGGACAACCTCAGGATGAAGAGCATCACCTTAACAGAAGAGAAAGAGGCCATGCGGAAGAACTTCAGGGAAAGGCTGAGCAGGTGAGAAATCTTTGGACAGCAGCTCTGACTTTCCCTCCCAGAATTGGATATGAAATTCTCCCTCCCTCCCTCCCTCCCTATGGAGCTTCACAGGGGAGCTTCGCCGCTACATCATCTCTACTCAAGAGATCCCCACTGTAAACCCCATTTTATGAATATTTGGATAAAATGACAGTGGATGTTTCAGGACAATATTATTATTAGCGGAATGTTACATATAAGACTCTTCAAGAATTGAGCAAAGATTGAAGGCCATATTCCCCTTCTGATCGAGAGATCTGAGGAAGGACTGCTTCAAATTAATAAGAGCAAGTCAACTGCTGGCATTCGAGAACCAGCCCCAGCCCATCATTCACCTGCAAGGAGGAAGGCCTGGGACATTGAAAGAACATGAGGAGGCACAGGTGGAAGCTCCCAGGAACCCCACAATTCAAAATTCAAATAAAAAAAATCAAGGGTCTAATTTCTCTCTGGTCCTCGAATTTACAGCAAAAGAACGCAGAAGTCTTCTGCGAATGAGGAGCTCTTGAAAAAAACCTCCCAGCTTGTTGAAACCAATGTAGAACTCTGCAGGACTCTGGAGGAGAAACGGAGGTGAGAAATTTTTCGGACAGCAGCCCTCACTTGGGCAAAATGGCAAAACTAAATTACTTTAAAAGTAAGGCAAAGAAAGTGCCAGGTATTTGTAGGGAGTTTTAATTTTAAATAAGTTGGATGGTTGGAGTGAAAACCTGAGGGGGCTCATTTCGCTCTTGTCTTCCTCTTTTACAGAATTGAGGAATTGGAGATAAAGCTGGAAGTAGAACAATCGGAATATAAGAGCCTCCTCCTCTGCAGCAAGCTGGGGAGAAGCAGGAGCTCCTCGCGGAGAATAAAAAGTTCTAGGAACAACTGCACAGGTGAGAAATATTTAATACCATCTCTCATCTCTCATGAGGGGGCTAATTTCTTCCTGCTCTTCATAATTTACAGAAATTCAATGTTGTTTCAAGATATAGCAGGGGAAAGAATACAATTAAAAGAAGAACCAAAGGACCTGCAAAGAAAGAACCTGAAGTTGAGCGAGGAGAAGGCGACCATCCTGAAGAACTTCAGGGGGAGGCTGAGCAGGTGAGAAACGTTGAGACAGCAGCCCTGACTAAGGGAGGGAGAGGACCAGGATTTCTTGAAGCAGCTTAGAAATGCAGAAATACAGTGATATTTACATCGATGGTCACAGAACGAATTGAACTACTACAGGGGAAAATGGACAACCTCAGGATGAAGAGCATCACCTTAACAGAAGAGAAAGAGGCCATGCGGAAGAACTTCAGGGAAAGGCTGAGCAGGTGGGAAATCTTTGGACAGCAGCTCTGACTTTCCCTCCCAGAATTGGATATGAAATTCTCCCTCCCTCCCTCCCTCCCTGTGGAGCTTCACAGGGGATCTTCGCCGCTTCATCATCTCTACTCAAGAGATCCCCACTGTAAACCCCATTTTATGAATATTTGGATAAAATGACAGTGGATGTTTCAGGACAATATTATCATTAGCAGAATGCTACATATAAGACTCTTCAAGAATTGAGAAAAGATTGAAGGCCATATTCCCCTTCTGATCGAGAGATCTGAGGAAGGACTGCTTCAAATTAATAAGAGCAAGTCAACTGCTGGCATTCGAGAACCAGCCCCAGCCCATCATTCACCTGCAAGGAGGAAGGCCTGGGACATTGAAAGAACATGAGGAGGCACAGGTGGAAGCTCCCGGGAACCCCACAATTCAAAATTCAAATAAAAAAAATCAAGGGTCTAATTTCTCTCTGGTCCTCGAATTTACAGCAAAAGAACGCAGAAGTCTTCTGTGAATGAGGAGCTCTTGAAAAAAACCTCCCAGCTTGTTGAAACCAATGTAGAACTCTGCAGGACTCTGGAGGAGAAACGGAGGTGAGAAATTTTTCGGACAGCAACCCTGACTTGGGCAAAATGGCAAAACTAAATTACTTTAAAAGTAAGGCAAAGAAAGTGCCAGGTATTTGTAGGGAGTTTTAATTTTAAATAAGTTGGATGGTTGGAGTGAAAACCTGAGGGGGCTCATTTCGCTCTTGTCTTCCTCTTTTACAGAATTGAGGAATTGGAGATAAAGCTGGAGGTTGAAAGATCCGAATATAAGAGCCTCCTCTGCAGGGTTCTGCAGCAAGCTGGAGAGAAACAGGAGCTCCTCACGGAAAACAAAAGACTAAAAGATCAACTGCACAGGTGAGAAATATTTAATATCACCTATCATGATAGGGCTAATTTCTGCTTTTCATAATTTACAGAAATTCGACCTTATTTGAGGACATGGTGAAGGAAAGAGGGCAGCTAAAAGCTGAAATTAAACACCTTCAGCAAAGCAACCTGAAGTTGAGCGAGGAAAAGGCCCTCATCCTCAGGAACTTCAGGAAGAGGCTCAGGAGGTGAGAAACTCTTAGACAGAAGCCCTGAGTAAGGGAGGGAGAGGACCCGGATTTCTGCAAGCAGCTTAGAACTGACTTGCTCAAGAAATGAGATCTCGTCCAGCCACTCCTGGAATCATGAAGTGGACGCAGGAGGGATCGATGACAAAGGCCCCCATTTCCCGATCCCTATTTAGATTCCCAACTGTATTTCTTTCATCAGCCTACATAAAATAACCTTAGAGCAAAAAGAAGATTCCAGGATGAAGAACCTACCCTAGAAGGGATGGAGGGATAGCTGAATATTAGAAAGGGGAGGCTCCATTTGAACACTTACTACTAAATCTCCCCTTCTGATTCTTCCAGAGCCAGAGACCGACCGCCGTGCTGAAGGGGCAGGAACATCACACGGGGAAGGAGAGGACCAGGAGGAGGACTTGAAGAACTAGGAAAAGCTCCCGAGGAATCCCAGAATGGATTGAAACATCTATTGTACTACAAACATCCCTAAATTTGTAAAATAAAATTCCAAAAGAAAGAAAAAATTCATGAATGTCTGGCTCCTGACACTTTTAGTCCTACCTATACAAAGCTAGGCGTAAGTCGCATGGAAGTGAATGGGATTTTTCAAAGATATGTATAAGAGAAAAATTTTAACACCCATACTTCCTGCTGCCCCAAACTATTTATGTGCTTTTGGAGTTGCCATTGTGGTTAACTGAGAAAATTTGGTTGGTGGTCCAAATTCATCTCTAACCTTCCGATTTTTCCAGAGAGAAAGAACAGCTGCAGGTGACTGATGTGCAGAGAGCAGCCGGTACCACTTAATAGTACAGAGTCCAAAAGAAACACAAGGGCGGACATGACAACACCGGAAGACAAGAGAGAAGCTCTTGAAGACACAAAACCTCCGATGCTGCCGTGTAAACCGGAGAAGCTTCTGGGGAGAATCTGAAAGCCAAGACATTCCCAGAATCCAGGCAAAGTGTCCTGGGATGGCTTCTCTGGAAAAGCTGAGAGAGGCCCTCAAGAGACTCCCTGGCAGGATGGCCTCTGGCATCCCTGGTCAACCTTCGAAAGGAAGGTCCTGGAGCTTCCAGAGTGGTTGGCTGGATCGATCCGTAATTCTTCTCCAGGAAAAAGGAGCAGAAACACCTCATTGAAATGTGCAGAAATGGATGGAAGCATCTGTTCAAGCCATTCAAGATCTATCTATCTACGGTGGAGTTCCACACTTCATGCCTTCAGGTGATTTCTCCCCGAGGGGATCCTTTGGTGGGAAGTGAGGGATCTCCTCTTCCTTTTTCCACCCATCGAGCACTGAAATGGCTGCTCCTCTCGTCTGTTTGGCTGCTGTTCCTCAGGCCTTTGAGGTCCCAATGGAGCCGGATATGACTCTCCTTCCAGGTCACGTCCAGTTCCTTGCAGTGACATCAGATTTGGCTCTGAATCATTCTCATCCACTTCCTGATAAAAATAAAGAAAATCCTATTAAAACAGCTTTTAAATAAAAGAAATTTTACAATTCTTTAAATATCATGGTGTTATCTCTCATGTTTTTACATTTGTTCTGGTTGTAAGCTGCTCCTTTGTGTTCAGGTCTCGCCTGAGTCAGAAGGAAATTGTAGCACTTGGGGATGAAGATGCAGCCCAGCAGACCAGCACTGGAGGCCAGGATGGAGAAGACCTGCACAGCCACCATGTATTTCCCTTTGGTGCTCAGGTAGGTGGGCACAAAAGTCACCCAGACACTGCAGAAGACCAGCATGCTGAAGGTGATCCACTTGGCTTCGTTGAAGGCCCCAGGCAGATTCCTGGCCAGGAAAGCCACCGTGAAGCAGATGGCAGCCAGGAAGCCCATGTAGCTGAGGGTGACGTAGAACAGGACAACGGCCCCTTCGTTGCATTGCAGGACGATCTCTCCAGGCTGGGAGTGGAGGTCAGAGTCAGGGAAGGGGGGAGAAACTCCCAGCCAGGTGGAGCAGATGATAATTTGGGCAGCAGAAGAAGAAAGGATGATGGAGTTGGCCAAGCTCTTCCCCAACCATCTCTTCTGAAGACTATAGTAGAGTTCCACACTTCATGCCTTGAGGTGATTTCTCCCCGAGGGGATCCTTGGTGGGAAGCGAGGGATCTCCTCTTCCTTTTTCCACCCATCGAGCACTGAAATGGCTTCTCCTCTTGTCTATTTGGCTGCTGTTCCTCAAGCTTTTGAGGTCCCAATGGAGCCGGATATGACTCTCCTTCCAGGTCACGTCCAGTTCCTTGCAGTGACATCAGATTTGGCTCTGAATCATTCTCATCCACTCCCTGATAAAAATAAAGAAAAGCAAATTAAAATGCAAGAATGTGAGATCCGTCTATGTAAATGATGCATTTGGGGCATTGGGTTCCTGCACAGGGGAGAGGGTTGGACTAGATGACCATCAAGGTGCCTTTCAAAGCTTACATTCCGTGATTCCCTGAATGTCTGCAATACAGGTAGTCCTTGACTTATGACCATTCATTTAGCAACGGTTGAAAGTTTTGACAAAGCTGAGAAACACAGCTTAGAGTAGAAGAAGATTGTTAAAATGTCCCTGCAGTCACGTGATTGCAATTCAGGCACTTGGCAACTGGACCCATTGACCATAGTTGCAGCATCCCAGGGTTACGCCAGGACCATTTGCAATCTTCTCAGGGGCTTCCAACAGCAAAGTCAACCGGGAAGCCAATGGGGGAGGTTGCAAGTCATGGTCAGGTGATGTCTCACTGTTTCTTTTCCAATTAAAAACCAGAATTTTAGTAAACATTAAAATTAGCAATCTAGAAAAATTACAAAAGGGAAATCAGAAAAAAAAATCCTTTTTTAATTCATCTGACAGAGCAATGAGGAGTCCTAACCAACCTTTCCTCATCTTGTGAGAGCATCCCAGGGTTACGCCAGGACCATTTGCAATCTTCTCAGGGGCTTCCAACAGCAAAGTCAACCGGGAAGCCAATGGGGGAGGTTGCAAGTCATGGTCAGGTGACCTCTCACTGTTTCTTTTCCAATTAAAAACCAGAATTTTAGTAAACATTAAAATTAGCAATCTAGAAAAATTACAAAAGGGAAATCAGAAAAGAAAATCCTTTTTTAATTCATCTGACAGTGCAATGAGGAGTCCTAACCAACCTTTCCCTCGTCTCGTGAGAGCAATGGGGAAAGGGAGGCACAGAGACGGTGAAATCAGAAAACCCTCTTTGGAGTCAAAGGCGACATTCAGACATTCACCGTTTTCCCACCAGCTGCAGAATGAGAGAAGCAGAGTCTCTTTCTGGTCTCCATCATTGCCCTGGAGATGCTCTGAGGTCCTTCCTGCCCCTTTTCCTCTGGGATCCCTTCCTCAAGGAGCCTCCGATCTTTCCCGACCATCATCGGATCGAGTGGGAAAGAAGCCCCAAAGGAAAGAGATCCCTGCGTTGGCTGTGATGGGGGCTCGGAGGGGACATTTCGGACAAGGGAGATGGAGGGTTGGAAAGGGAAGCGAAGGGATCCATTTGTGCCAAAGCGGAGGCTCCTTCCCTCAATAGAAGACTGGAATACTGCAACCATTTTTTCTCTCCATGCTACTTAAAAGATGTGGAGACCCTGGAAAAGGTTCAGGGAAGAGCAACTAAGATGATCCAAGGCCTGGAGAGGAAACCATAGGAAGAACGGCTGCAGGTTTTGGGTCTGGCTAGTCTAAAGGAAAGAAGAATTAGGGGTGACGTGATAGCAGTATTTCAATCTTTGAGAGGCTGCCCCAAAGAAGAGGGGGTCAAATGACTCTCCAAAGCCCCAGAGGGCAGGACAAGAAACAATGGATGGAAACTAAACAAAGAGAGAAGCAACCTGGAACTAAGGAGAAACTTCCTAACAGGGAGGACAATTAACCAGTGGAACTGCTTGCCTCCAGAAGTTGTGACTGCTTCATCACTGGAGGTTTTTAAGAAGAAACTAGACAGTCACTTGTCTGAGATGGGATAGGTTCTCCTGCTTGATCAGGGGGCTGGACTAGAAGACCTCCAAGGTCCCTTCCAGCTCTATTCTATTCTATTCTATTGGTGGAGGCCTCAGACACAACCGGTCCCCCATTTTCTGGGCTGCTCCCTCATCAGCCCCCAGGAAGATCATTAACACAGAACAACCCCTAAGAATTTCATGAGTTGGTACATTCCAACGACTTTCTGCCTACCCAGAATCCCCCCCTGTCCAAGTGGCTCAGACCAAAGAAGCCGTTGGGAGAAGCCGCAAAAACTCTCAGCTAATAAAAAAAATAAACACCGTTGCCATGACTACATTTAGGGGCATCCATCTTGAAGTAATAGAATAGAATAGAATAGAATAGAATAGAATAGAATAGAATAGAATAGAATAGAATAGAATAGAATAGAATAGAATAGAATAGAATAGAACAGAATAGAATAGGATAGGATAGGATGGGATGGAATAGAATAGAAATACAGATTAGGATAGGATAGGATAGATAGGATAGGATAGGATGCTATATAACCAAAGGTAAGGTTCTGGCATCCGTGCTGGAGCCTCCTGGACTCCAGGGCCGATGCTCATCTGGCTTTCAAGGAGGTGAGCCAGGCTGGCTCGAAGATTACGCCCGGTCTTCATGTGGCGGTGAGACTCTCCTCAAGAAGCCTTCCTGGACCAGCTGTTTTGTTTATTTATTTATTTATTTATTTATTTATTTATTTATTTGATTTGGCATATCAGCTTCTCCCAAAAAGAGACAGACCGCGGTTTAGCTCGGAATAAAACAAAATAGACTTAAAACATTTAAAAACTGATTCTTAATTGGCCAGGGATAAGTTAAAACTGTCGTAAACCCTCATAAAACTACCCCACATTTAAAATTCCCTGCTAGGCCAGCCCGCACAGTGGAACAAAAGGTCTCCTAAGCTCGACTGAAGGTCCAGAGAAGGTTGGGGAGTTGTCGTATCCCGGAGGCAGCTCATTCCAGAGGGCAGGAGCCCCAGAGAAGGCCTCCTGGGGGGATACCAGTCGCTGATGATACTCTGATGTACTTTTCAGGAGACCCCCTAGCTGTCAAAGTGCTGTCCCGGTGTCGGTGGGAGGCTGTTGGTGGCAGCAGGCGGTCCCGTAAATAACCCGGTCCTATGCCATGGATGCGCTCAATGTCAGCTGTCTAACACTCGTTGGCCCGATGGAGACCACCGCAGCCAGTGTGCTTGGATGGAGGTGTTCCTTTGAAGATCGTGATGACGCCCTCTATTTATCAGGTTATTTATTTATTTATTTATTTTATTTTTGTTTCATATTTATACCCGCCTCTCTCCTGGACTGCAATGCTCTCAGGGCGGCTTACAGTGTATAAGGCAATAGTCTCATTCTATTTGTATATTTTTACAAAGTCAACTTATTGCCCCCCCAACAATCTGGGTCCTCATTTTACCTACCTTATAAAGGGTGGAAGGCTGAGTCAACCTTGGGACAGGCTTGAACCTGCAGTAATTGCAGGCTGTCTACACCTCTATCTCAGCGTCCAGTGCGTTCTGGACTCAGCTGGGCCTCCAGTGTCTCAAGGAGTCCCATGTAGAGAGCATTGCAGTAGTCCAGGTGGGAAGTGACAACTAGGGCATGGTGACCTTGCATAGAATCCGGTCTGGACGTAATATATACATAATATCCTTAATGTGGTTTTAAATTTCTACTTGCATTTTTACGTTTAAACTTTAGGTTGGCAGAAGCAGGGACAAGTAAGAAGCCTGTTATTAAATTATGCCTGCAATTACTGCAGGTTCTAGTCCCTGGGTCCAAGGTTGACTCAGCCTTCCATCCTTTATTATTATTATTATTAATGAGGACCCAGATTGTTGTTGACTTTGTAAATATACAAATAATGAGACTATTGCTTATCCTGAGAATCTCTGGAGAAATATACAAATGTAAAACAAACAAACACATGGCAGCACTAGGGATTCGAACGCTGAACTGCCAACCTTTCAATTGAAAAGCTCAACGTCCTCCTACTAATATGAAAATATATATGAAAATATGAAAATATGAAAATATGAAATAGAATGAAAATATGAAATAGAATAGAATAGAATAGAATAGAATAGAATAGAATAGAATAGAATAATGGGATAGGATAGGATAGGATAGGATAACTTTATTGTCACTTTAAATGTACAGTAATCAGCATACATTAAAATGAAATTTTGCTGCATATAGTTCTCAAAGGGTCGCTACCTCTGATATATATACTACATAAACATGACTAAATAAATAAATATTATGTATATATCTACATACACAACTATATTATATGACACAGAGAAACAACACAGTCTCATTCAGATGCATACATGGACATGGTGAGAAAACCGCATCCTGAGTTTGCCAGACGGAGGGCATCGGGAATGAAGCCCTCACAGAATCGGGGAGTCCTGCTGGAAATCCTTGGAAACCCCCTCCCAGAGGGGAGCCACAGTGGGTGGGTGGGGTCTCCAACAATGCTTTGAGCTCTGAGCGCATCACGCTTATAAGTGGTGTACAATCTCTTTGGCCACTTTGGTCTTTAAGTGAATCCAGCTTCTCTCATTGACTTGGATTGTCAGAGGCTGGCTGGGAAAGTTGGCTGGGAAACCTCTGACCAAAGAGAGATTATTTGACCTTTGGTCAACGAATTGGAAGTTGTTTTACAGGCAAATTAACTTATGACATTTCTTTTCTGACAGCTTGTTTTTCATGAAAAATAGGATTGGTAAATAGATTAGATTTATGGC
>NC_080549.1:31538000-31603657 GCF_028640845.1 Ahaetulla prasina
GCAAACAAGTTTAAACTAGAGTTATTTTTTTTTTTTTTGCAATCCCCACAGTCACTGGAGATGCTGAGTTACACAAATCATTTACACACACACACCCAAGAAAAATAGCTACACACAAAGGTCGTTAAAATCCTGTTTATTTAATCAGACCGGTGTTCCAGAAAGCCTTGGTTGCGTGCAGACTAAATAAAGCCCATAATTAAATATCTTCTCGCTGTATCTTAACAATTCCACGATGCTTGTTGATGGTGTCCGTTCAAACTTGAAGGGATGGAAAATCTCTATCAGAACCGATTCCTTTAATAATTCAAAGAATGAGGAGACACGATGGGTTTGTTTTTTTCAAATTTTCCCACAAACCCAAAATCTTAGTACAGTTCTTTTGTTTTTTGGCAACAAGCCATTTTACGGCTATTTTCTTGGCCTGTGTAATTTTGGAAAACAATATTCTTCCCAGTATCACAGTCTCTTTATCTTCATACTTGAGTGGGTTTTATTTATGGGGAAGAAAGTAAGATATTGTTTACACTCTCACTTAATTTATGGATAAAAATTGGGCAGGTGTGGAAGGAACTCGCCCCGTCTCTGTCCTTGGTGCCGAATTTAAGAATTCCTGGTTTCAAGTTATCCAAGAGATTACAGATCGGAGGGAAAAAGCACATACATATTTAAATTCACATGATTAGGGGGAAATGTTAGATTTTTTTCCCTTATTCTTGACCTGAGAACGGTTGGCTTACAGGTTCTAGTGGTCTTGCTTGAACCTCAAAAATTGCCCTGTAGGGACTTCCGGGTGGCGCCGCTGCGCTAAATGGCGGACAATCTCAGTCCGCCCGTTCTTTGTGATTCTGTGAGAGCTGTTTAGACAGCGCTAATCTTCTGTCAACAGCTCGTAAATCTCTGCCCTCGGGCAAGGAGGGGGAGATGAGCATTTGAACTGAAGTTGAGCCCCCAAGAAAAGCCCCAGAATGATTTCTGGTGGTTTGATGGGAACGCTCCTTCTATAGTTCAAAAAAAGCTCCAGAATCCAGAACGCCTCTGCAAAAGCAGAGCAAAACGCAGCGTCCATCTCCGTGACTGAAGAGGATTACTGATAAATTGTCAACACGGAAAGAATCGAAAGCAGGAGGGCTGGCATTCGTTTGTAAGATGATTTTAACTCCCTGACAGAGAAGTTATTTGAAGAGTGGAGATGAAGAAAGATGGCGTTTTGTGTTTTGAAAGTGAAAGCTAAGGAAATGCTGATTACAATTGCTGGCGTGGAACCTCTAAGAAGAAAATAACAAGATCTTTTTTTTCTAAATGGAATTTTTTTTAAAAATCTATTTTTTTATTATCTTTTCTTACAGTGTTTAAGAAGAAAAATTTATTGGTTTTTTTTCTTTTATTCCCCCTTTTTTTTCTTCTTCTTGATATTACTTAGTTTAAAATGGCTTTTAAGCAAAGAGATTTAACCACTTCTAAATTATTGGAAATATCTTCACTTCAGGTACGGAAATTGAGAGGATATTAAAGAAAGTCTAAGGAATTTTTACAGGAGCTTATGGAGGCTCATCTTTCAGAAATAGATCAAAATTTAATGAAATGGAGAAAGAAATACTGGATTTTAAAGATTTGGTGGAAGAGCAGAGTAAGGAGATGAAAAATTAAAGGAATCAATTACTCCATTATTGTTATCTAGTACACAGACAGAAGAAAGACTGAATGAATTTAACCAAATTAATTTAGAATTGCAAAGGAAAATAGATGAAGTTCAAATTAATTTGAATTTAGAAAATAAAATAGATGATATTCAGGTTAAGGCTGATAAGGCAGAGAAAGAAAGGGTTATATTACAATATAAATTAATGGAATATGCTATAAGGGTAAGGGGCTTAAGAGAATCTAAAGAGGAAAATTTGAAAGAGATTTTTATTCAGGCCTTTGCTCAGATAGAGGGAATGGAACCAGAAGATTTTGAAGTTAATATTGAAAAAATTTATCGTGTTAATTCCTGGTGGGCAAGGCAGAAGTGTTTATCGAGAGATGTGGTTATTTATTTTACAAATAAGAGGATTAGGTATGGAATTTTGCGAGCATTTTATAAAAATAAATTTCAAATATTAGGACAAGATATAATAATGATGAAGGAAATTCCTCCTAAAATGTTAAGAAAGAGAAAAGAATTTGCCTTTCTGGTGGATGAGCTTAAGAAACATCAGATATATTTTAGATGGGAGGTTCCAGCAGGTTTAACACTGAATTATAAAGGAAGAAAGTATTTTCTCAATACAATTTGTAAAGCACGAGATTTTTATACTAATGTATTAAAGATTGGGAATTCTTTGTTAACAGATGTTAAGTTGAATGGTGAATAGATGGTTGAAAATGTGTAAGATAGAAGAAGGAGGAGAATGTTTAACTTTATTACATATGATTATGATTAATTTTTGTAAATGATTTATTGTGGATATAAATGTGTAATTTTAGGGGTACTATATGATATATTAAAGGTATAAAGGAATAGGAAGATGGAATATTGTTTAATTTTGGAGGATAGATAGTAAAATTTAGGAATTTGGATTAAATATTATATTTAAGAGATGGATGTAATGTTAATTAGAATGTAATTGTTATAATAGATATATTTTGGATAAGTTATAGGTGTAATTTTAACAATGTTATTTGACATAAGTAAGGTAAAGTGAAGATTTTAATTACTACAATTGACACTTTGGATATTTGTAATATTATTTGTTGTATATATAAATGTTAAAGATGTGAAAAGATGGACTATTGCTTACCCCTGAAGGTTGGACAGAAAAATTAAAGAAACTAAGTTGGAAATATGAACTATTTTTGAGAGACTGCTAAGGGAAGAAAGACATTTTAGAAGAACCCTTGGTGAATATTGGAAGATGGAACGTTGTTTTGATATTGATTGATGAAGGTTGGATATTAAAAACTACGTACTTTATTCAAGAATAAACACTAACTCAATCGGAAACTTCTGAGAACTCTAGGAGTGGAATGGTCTGATATATAATGGAGTGGAAGAAAAGTATCTTCTTTGTCTTTGGAAGGGGAGTGGAGGTTTTAAGGAACGACTATGGATTATGATTTGTGCTAGATTTTAATTTTTGTTGTTAGTTTTATACCCTGTACTCGGTTCTCGGAAGTCCTGGGGGGTGGGGAGAGGAAGGGGAAGGGAGGGGGAGGGGGCAGAAAATGGATTGATAGTTAATGTACAAAGATGATTGAAGATGTATAATTAATGTAAGATCGGACCTGCCTGGTTACTACTTTAGAATGAAGGGAAAGAAGGAGTAGAAGAGAGAAGGAGGAAAGAGAAGAGGAGGAGGAGGAAAGGAAGGAAGGAAGAGGGGAAGAGGGAGAAGAAAGGAGTAGGGAGGAAAGAGGAGAGGATGTAGATAAGAGAGGGGGAGGATGGTTATGGAAAGTAGAAGAAGGTAGAGAAGGAGAGTAAAAGGAAAAGGAAGGGGGTGGTGACCGGGCAGACCCGATTAATTGTATATGAGGGTACATTAAATATGTTATTGGATATGTTATTGGATAAGAATGTCAAAATAAAACTTTTTTGAAAAAAAAAAATTGCCCTGTAGGGTATATTTCAGCTGGAGCAAAATCCTGATATTCTAGGATCCGGTAAGGCAAGGTAATGTCTTCCGCAGAGATTCACTTCTGTTAAAAAAACAAAAAAAACCCAAATATGGTGTACCTTGACTACCAACCAGTGTTTGTGTTGTGTCTGCGCCCCCTGAGCTGGCCCTCCTGCCAGAAAGTGACTTGGACAGTGAGGGGGAAGGGCCGTCAGGACTTACCTCGGGAGCACCGGCTTCCCTGGTTCAGCTCCAGGAGCCAGAAACAGGCCAGCTGGAGGAGATAACGAGGCCTCCATCCCCTGACTCTTTCCCCCCCAGGCCACGCCTCCAGATCCAGCTGATGGCAATCAGGCCTGGCTGGACCCTAGGTTTTGTAGGCAGGAGAGGAGGGAACAACAGAAGCAAGGGTGGAGCAGGCCTAAGAAGTGGAGCCACATCCCACAGGATATAAAAGGCAGTGAGAGCTGCTGTGTCTCTTTGCAACAGGCAAATCCACTGATTGACTAAGAGCTGAAGTTTGTTTCTGGGTGACTCACCAGCGTCGTGGAAGATAACGAAGACTCTTGGCAGACCCTGGCTATTCTGCTTCCAGAGCTGATAGTGCCAGCTAATTAAGCCATCATTTGGAAGGAGGCGAGGGAGGACAGAACAGTTTGGAAATTGCAATCCTGTTGGCCAAGTTAGAGTTTGAGTTTATTTTACAGGACGGAGTAAGGCAGCTTAGAAATCAAAACAAATGAATAATCGCATCAAACATGGAGCAGAAAATTGGCTTCCCCCCCACTTCCTTTCTCGAAGTTAGTTTTCAAAGTCTCCCTCCCTCCTTAATTTTCCATTTATCTGGAAAGAGATGAAAAGCTAACACTTATAAATCAATTTATAAATGCAAAATGCCTTTAAGATAACCCTCTTCTGTTCATTTAGACCAGTGGTAGTCAACCTGGTCCCTACCGCCCACTAGTGGGCGTTCCAGCTTTCATGGTGGGCGGTAGGGGTTTTGTCCGATACTGAAGCACTTTCCTTTTTTTTTAATTTAATTCACTTTTTTAAAAAAAATCATAGTATTATTTAAAAACATTTTCATTAGGTTTTCATAAAATTCCCCGTGACAATTTAAATTTCTGAAAATATACTATTTATATCACCCGCGCATAAGTTTAGTTCACGTTACGTAAGTGAAGCTAAATGGCGCTATCGTGCGACGGCAAACAAAAGAGCCTCGTCCCAGAATAGCTTGCGCATCTCCTCCCCACACACCACCCAGCTGTAGCAGACAAGCAGAGCTGGTAGCCAAGGCCCCCCCAAACCCAATCCATGATGCACGAGAGGCATGCGCAGATGACGATACACGGCGCATTACTGTGGAACCGGTGGGTGGTTAGAAATTTTTACTACTAACAGAGATACAAAAGTGGTTGGTAGGTATAAAAAGGTTGACTACCCCTGATTTAGACCCTGCCCCCCAAAAATTCTGCTCACTGAACCCTTTGCGGAGTTTTAGATTGTTCAACCCTCCCCCGCAAATATTTTATTATATGAAAATAATGTAATAAATACTACTTTAACAGTGCTAGGAATAATATTTAACAGGGTTGGAAGAGACCTTGCTGGTCATCTGGTTCAGGGGTCTCCCAACCTTGGTCCCTTTAAGACTTGTGGACTTCAACTCCCAGAGTCCTTCAGCCAGCTTTGCTTTGCTGGCTGAGGGACTCTGGGAGTTGAAGTCCACAAGTCTTAAAGGAACCAAGGCTGGAAACCCCTGATGCAGTCCAACCCCCTGTCCAAACAGGGGACCCTAGATCACTGGCGGCGAACCTTTTACTCACCAAGTGCTGAATAGGTCTGTGCTTCGCTAAACCACAGCTACTCTCCCATGCGCTGCACGTACAACCACACCATCCGTGCGTGCGCACAGCTTCCGTGTGTGCGCCCCACCGTGCGCTGTGCACGCAATCGTACCGTCTGCCCACGTGTGGTTTTCGCGCACACAATGCATGCGCGTGGATGCCATCTGCGCATGCGTGTGCTGGGTCCCAGCACTCTCGTGCGCCCGCATGCGCAGGAGAGCTCCGAAGACCAGCTGGGTCCCCTGAATTGCACACACGTGCACTGGAGGCCCGAACACCAGATGGAGCGCACGCACATGTGCAGCTGTAGGTGAGTTGAGTGACAGCTGGAAAAATGGCTCTGTGTGCCACAGGCCCTACACCTTCCCTGACAGATGGCAAAAATATGGACAAGGCCATTCTTGCTGGCAGCTGCTCACCCAGTCTCTAATTGACCTCTATCAACCTGCCGTCATTTTTTTGACCGCCTCTTAATTCCCATATATCTTCCCCTGGGATAGGCCCATCGACTCTTGGGAACTGGTATTGACCACGTGACGATACCCCGATTTGGATGCTTCCCTGGGCGACGAAGAGCTTCAGATGCTAATTAACATTCCTGTTGAATTCAAACCATCCATCTCCCCTCCCCTTGATCTCATGTCAGACGACACTCTTAAAGGGCCCTCTCTACTTAACCTGAATCCATAAGCTATTTACATTACACATAAAAAACCCCATGCAATCTAACTACTGAATATAAAGAGTAGAAAAGGATGTGAGGATTGGAGTGGAGGCTGACACTAACATTGCAGACTTTCCCCCACGTTGCAACTTGCGTGTCTTCTGTTGCACCCGAGTCCGCTCACCGACCCTATTCTGTCCAGCCGTTGTCCGAAGCAGTTGGATAACCGGCGGGGGGCGTTGAAAAAAAAACCCTCAGTTTGTTCCGCATGGCTGCATCTGGGGCTCTTTCGAGAGGTTGCCAGTTGACGCGGCCATCGCTGCCATCGCTTGGAGGCCTTGAGAATTCGCCATCCCAGGGCGAGAGAAGCTGGGCGGCATCGTCCACCGGTTCTTCGTTGGCATCGTTCGGATCTCATTCGATTTCTTCCTTTTCTGCCAACGCCACTTTACTCTCAGTCCGCTGCAGAAGATCCTAAGAGCAAAAGGGGGAAAACGAAAAACATATTTTGCAAACTCTTCTGTTCAAGTCGGTCTCTATTGAAGTGGTTGAAGATATACCTGGACAGAGATTTTTTCCTGATATGCCTGTTCATATTATAGACTAGAGTAGTGGTCCCTGAGAGTATAGTAGTAGCAGTTCCGTGGAGAGAGGTTTTCCCGCGGACCGGAGGAGAGCATGGCTTCACATGCTGCCTTCATCTGCAACTGTCAGGCTGCCTCTGATTATATTTAGGAAAGAAAACACCTTGACCTCATTTGGAAATGAAGAAAAGTACTTTTACTAAATACATCTGGACTACAGCCGGGTAAAGTTGGATCTGAGACAAAATATGGCTAACATTCCATATCCCCTCGTTAGTCCCTCCTCCCCACAAGAGGTCAGGCAGGTCTGGTCCAATGCCAGCTCCTTCTCGCCCCCCCTCCCCGTGATAATCTTCCGCAGGTCTCTGGCTGTTAATCATCTCAGGAATGCAGTCTTCATTGGAAAGCCCGCGCTCTAACATTCTTGCTGATTTCAAACCGTAAATCTCCCCCCCTTTGTTCTTATGTCAGACGACACTCTTAAAGGGCCCTCTTCTCTTAACCTGAATAGGATAGTAATACATCTTACATCCATGAGCTATTTTACATTACACAAAGAACCCAATGCAATCTAACTACTGAATATAAATTGTACAAAAGGATGTGAGGATTGGAGTGGAGGCTGACAAGAACTATAACTTAGTTCTATAGTTCCTTAGTTCTAGGTTGCTTCTCTCCTTAATTAGTTTCCATCCATTGCTTCTCGTCCTGCCTTCTTTGGAGCATCACTCCTGCCTCGTCCTGGCTTCTTTGTGGCAGCCCCTCAAATATTGGAAGATGCTATCATGTCGCGCCTGGTAGTCCCTTCTTTTCAATAGACTAGATATACCCAATTCCTGCAACTGTTCTTCGTATGTTTTAGCCTCCACTTTCATATGATAGTTTGGGAAAGAGGAGATACTTGATGGCTCCTACCAAGATGTCGTAGCCAGATTTTCAGTGCTGGTGAACAGGGTCAAGTTTGATGAACCCATAACTACGTCTGCTTTGATCTAATAAATACATTTACAGCTGAAAATCCTGCCTTCTGAGTAGTAGATTTGGAGACTCTGAAGCTGAGTCAAGAGAAGATGACTTCAAAGCAAAGCAAAATCAAACTGAATGGTCTTTTTCTCAACTGCGCTAGAGTGTCTTGTCTTGGACCAATTCACACATGCATCAAAGACAGCCCTGTGACCTGTTAGAGACTAACTCATTGAGTAGATCCTTTCTAGGTTCAATACAAGCTTCCAGTAAATATGTCTAATGGTTTTCAAGGCCAGACAGCAATCGTAGCATTGTGCGTTGACTCCTATTAATCAATATTACCTTTTTTCTAGACTGGTATGACCAATCTGGGAGATTTGGGGCAACGTGATAGCAGCATTCCTGTTCTGTCCCCCTCGCCTCCGTCTGAGCGATGACTTAATTAGCCGGCACTATCAGCTCTGGCAGCAAACTAGTGAGCGTCTGCCAAGTGTCACTGTTATCTCCCTTGATGCCGATGAGTCAACAAACAGTACTTCAGCTCTAGTCAAGCAGTTGATTTGCCTGCTATGAAGAGGCATAACAGCCCTTGCTGCTTTTATATCCTGTGGGGTGTGGCTCCATGACCCAGCACTTCCTAGGCCTGCCCCACCCCTGCTTCTGTTGTTCCCGCCTCTCCTGCCTACGAAACCTAGGGTCCAGCCAGGCCTGATTGCCATCAGCTGGGTCTGGAGGCGTGGCCTGGGGGGGAAAGAGTCAGGGGACGGAGGCCTTGTTATCTCTTCCAGCTGGCCTGTTTCTGGCTCCTGGAGCCAGGGAAGCCGGTGCTCCCGAGGTAAGTCCTGATGGCCCTTCCCCCTCCCTTTCCGAGTCACTTTCTGGCAGGGGGCCCGGCTTGGGGGGCGCAGACACAACACTTTCAGTATTTGAGGTGCCACCACAAAGAAGAGTCAACTGATTTTCCAAAACACCAAAGGGCAGGACAAGAAGCAATGGATGGAAACTAATCAAGTAGGGAAGCAACCTGGAATTAAAGGAGAAACTTAAGGACAATTAACCAGTGGAACAGAAGTTGTGGGAGTTTCATCACTGGAGGTTTTTAAGAAAAGCCTGGACAACCACCTGTCTGAAATGTTATAGGGTCTCTTGCTCGAGTGGGATTGGACTAGAAGACCTCCCAAGGTCCCCTCTAGGTCTATTCCGCTCGAATTTAGAAGGTGACAGCCAATTAGAGTATTGTTTCAAGACGTGTCTCTTCCCATCGCCGGTTCTCTAAACCTGTCTATAGATCAAGGGATTTTGGTGTGCCAAGCAAGTGTCCACCAACGTTGAGATTCTCCCCAAGTTATCCAAGTTTTGACCCAACCCCAAATGGCTCTTACCTTGAAATCTGTTAGTTCGGACCAAGAGATGGGCTGGGCCCCAGATGGACCTTGGAGGTGAGCCGTAAGGAACAGGGAGAGCAGGAAAGGAATCCTTGAACCCATCTTCTCCACCAGAACCCTAGTCTTCCTCCGGTCCTCTGCCCGCAGTCGTGTCGATTCCGTGCCTTCTATCTTTATATCTTTAGGGCGGTCGAAGCTCATGGCTGGAGAATGGACCCCCACATTCCCCCACATTCCACATTGGACACCGGAGCCAAGAGAAGATTCCTTTTTAAAGTGAATCTTTTACAGCCAAAGAGGTTGTAAAAAAATGCTTTTAAAAGGCTCTGACGATCCCAGCTGAGTTGCCTGATCGTCAGAGGCTTTTTTTCTTTTAAAAGCATTTTTTTGCCTTCAAAAATGCTTTTAAAAGAAAAAAATGCTTCTAAAAGGCTCCGACAATCCCAGCTGAGCCATGCAATCATCAAAGGCTTTATTTTTTACTTGTAAAAGCATTTTTTTTGGCCGAAGAAAAAATGCTTTTAAAAGTAAAAAAAAAACCAACCTCTGATGATCGCGCGGCTCAGCTGGGCATGTGGGGGGGGGGAGGGATTTTTGCTACGGGTTCTCCGAACCACCCGCTGCCATCGCTACCGGATTGAGCGATCTGGTCTGAACTGGGAGCATTTCACTGCTGGTTTGGGGATGTAACCACAGAGTCAGGTAGAGCATTCCAGGCATTGACCACTCGGTTGCTGAAGTTGTATTTCTGCAATCGAGTTTGGAGCGGTTTACCTTGAGTTTGTATCTATTATTTGCTCGTGTATTGTTGTGGTGGAAGCTGAAGTAGTCATTGACAGGTAGGATGTTGTAGCAGATGATTTTGTGTACTATGAGGTCAGACCTGAGGTGGCGTAGTTCTAGGTTGTCCAAGCCCAAAATTTCAAGCCTGGTGGCAGAAGGGATTCTGTTGTGAGCAGAGGAGTGGAGGACTCTTCTCGTGAAATACCTCTGGACTCCCTCAATTGTCTTAATGTCCGATATATAGTGCGGATTCCAGGCAGACGAGTTGTATTCGAGAATTGGTCTAGCAAAGGTTTTGTATGCTCTAGTTAGCAGTACAATATTACCGGAGAAGAAGCTTTGTAACAACAACAACAACACAAATAATAATTTGTTAAACTCTCAATGATTCTGGGCAGCTCACAACACTCGCACGAAAAATTACGATTTTACAACCAACAGAAAGTGCGACAGATCAGATGGCAGGGGTTCGAATTTTGTTTATCTTGTTGAGAGTTCGTAGTGTGTTTTCAGAATTGGAGGTCTCAGCGTTAAAATCCTTCCAAATGTGTCCCCGTTATAAGATGGGGAAAATCAACCCTTGATTAATTATGGAAAATACGTTAATTATAAGGCCAAAACATGATGAGGATACCAAGCTAGAGAAGGCAGAAGCCAAGTTTTCCACAGCTTTGAATGCAAAAAAAGGAAGGAAGCCTTCAGAAGTTGTAGATGCCCCATCACTGGAGGTTTTCAAGAAGAGATTCGATCAGAATAGAGCTTGGAGGTCTTCTAGGCCAACCCACTGCTCAAGCAGGAGAGACAAAACAGGCGGCTGTCCAGTCTGTTCTTAAAACCCCCAGTGATGAAACACCCACAACTTCTGAAGGCAACTTCTGTCCCACCGATTAATTGTCCTCACTGTTAGGAAGTTTCTCCTTGATTCCAAGTTGCTTCTCTTGTTTGATCAGTTTCTTCTTCTTCTTCTTCTTCTTCTTCTTCTTCTTCTTCTTCTTCTTCTTCTTCTTCTTCTTCTTCTTCTTCTTCTTCTTCTTCTTCTTCTTCTTCTTCTTCTTCTTCTTCTTTTAGAATAGAATAGAATTCTTTATTGGCCAAGTGTGATTGGACACACAAGGGATTTGTCTTGCTGTATACGCTCTCAGTGTACATAAAAGAAAAGATACGTTCATCAAGAATCATAAGATACAACACTTAATGATAGTCATGGAGTACAAATAAGCAATCGAATCGTACTAGGAAACAATCAATATAGATCATAAGGATTACCAGCAACAAGGTTACAGTCATACAGTCATAAGTGGGAGGAGATGGGTGATGGGAATGATGAGAAGATTAATAGTAAGATTAATAAGGGGATGTGGTGGCTCAATGGCTAAGACGCTGAGCTTGTCGATCGAAAGGTCGGCCGTTCAACGGTTCGAATCCCTAGCGCCGCATAATAGGGTGAGCTCCCGTGACTTGTCCCAGCTTCTGCCAACGTAGCAGTTCGAAAGCACGTAAAAAAAAATGCAAGTAGAAAAATAGGGGGGCACCTTTAGTGAGAAGATAACAGCGTTCCGTGCACCTTTGGCGTTGTGTCATGCCAGCTACATGACCACAGAAACATCCTCGGAAAGCATTGGCTCTTAGGCTTTGAAACAACATCCCTGTTCTGTTTCCCTCCCCCAATACTCCCAACAAAGAGTCAGTCAAAGGCCTCCTCTTCTACTTTATTTACATAGATAAATGTCCTGGCCACGTCTACCCATGGGCCTGCCAAGTTTCTGGAGATAACGAGGAAATTATAGATAAGGCCAGAATTACTCACGAATATATTCTTCCCTCCATTGATACAGTTTGCCCGCGCAAATTCATTGCTTTGTCCAAGACAAAAAACCAGGAAGTCCCGCCTCCTATTTATAGTCTCTGCAGATGTCACTGCATGACCATCATTCCTTGGCTTTGTCCCAACGCTGCTTCTGCTGCGTGCGCCGGTCACGTCTGTGCAGTCTTGCATCACTCCAAAACTGTTCTTGGGGCGTTGCCAAATCAGAAGAAGGCTCGGGAGAATCAGGCCTTGCCGGCCCCTCCTCCTCCCTTTGAGTGGGTGCCAGGGAGGGAGAGGGCCCAAGAGAAGCAGGGCTTGCCAGGTCTTCTCCCTCACTTTCTGAATCATCCGAGTCCAGGAGTCCGGGTCCAGGAACCTGGGTCACAACAATCCCCTAGAGTTGGGAACGACTCTACCTGTTTTCATGGAAGCCTCCGTTCTCTGTCATCGCCAACTCCGGTCAAGCTTCAAAAGGGCACCTTCATTTATTTATATGCTAATGGAATAAACTGCAAGCTAACCAGGCTGATTATTTTAATTAAGAGAGCGCCTTTTATGTGCAGGGAAAAATACTTCTCCGAGGCTGGTCAGCCTTTTTGTTTTAATTGTTTTAATTGAGAGTTTTCTGCAAAGGTTTTTCATCCCACCCCCAGTGAATTGAGGCCAGGTGTGGCTCTGCAGGATACTTTGTGAAGGTCCGGAAGAAGTGAGGGAGTGGGGAAATAACATTTGGATGGGTAGAAACAAGTGGAAATGCTTGAATTAAAACCCGAAGTTGCAATGGCATTTGAGGAAAGGTTCCCTAAACCGAAGTGGAAACAATGATCTGATTCTAAAGAGAAGCCATATTAACCAGTGGACAAAAATGAAACTTCATAAAATAACCCCCACACAATCTGTTTTTAAAGAATCTTAAGATTACATGGAGCCACCTGCAAAAATGAGGACTCGGGAAGCAGAGCCAGGGTTCCTTTGAGCCAGTCTTTCCAAGCGGCTAGTCCTCAGTGTCCCTTCTGTCAACAGAACCTTATCGGTTTATGAGCTGGGAAGTAAACTCTTTTTGGCGTTACTGCAATCTCCTGGCTAGACTACTGCAATTGGCCTTACATTGGGCTGCCCTTGAGAATACCGACCGGCCACTTGCTAACCATCCATGTGTGGGGATTCCCTATAGAACCGTCTACAGCTTGGTCACCAGTAATAGTAACAGTGTAACAGAGTTGGAAGGGACTTTGGAGGTCTTCTAGTCCACCCACCCTGCCTCTGCTCAAACAGGAGAGGCTACCATGCGGGACAAATGGCTCTCCAGCTTCTCCTACCTTTGGATCTTTTCCCTGTGGCACCAACCCGCCTGTCCGCCCTTCCTGTCGGCAAGGCCAGGCAAGAAACATTAAAGGTTTTGAGCAAACCCCACTCTTACTCTAGCACTGATGATGTCACCTAGTTTGGTAATGAAACGTCTGCAAGTAAACAACCGAGCTCAGAGAGCTTATACCAGGGGTGAAATGCTCCCGGTTCGGACCGGATCACCTGATCCGGGTAGCGATGGCGGCGGGTGGTTCAGAGAACCGGTAGCAAAAATCCCTGCCCCCCCCTGCCCATGCCCAGCTGTATGGCGATACAGCATACCAAACCATGCTCTGATTACTTTACAATTAAAATGACAATAAAATTATCCTATCCTATCCTATCTTTCTATGCTATGCTATGCTATTTCATATTTTCTTTTCTATTCCATTCCATTCCATTCTACTCTATTCTGTTTTATCCTATCCTATCCTATCCTATCCTATCCTATCCTATCCTATCCTATCCTATCCTAATCTATATTTCTATTCTATTCTATTCTATTCTATTCTATTCTATTCTATTCTATTCTATTCTATTCTATTCTATTCTATTCTATTTTCTATTTTCTATTTTCTATTTTCTATTCTATTTGATATTTTCTTTTCTTTTTTTCTTTTTTTTCTTGAAAAAGTTTTAAAAAACAAACATTTCCCTTCCTCCTCCCCTAAACCCCTCCCCTCCCTTCACTCCCCCTCCGGCTTCCCGGGTCAATCGCAAGGTATTATTATACATAAGCCAAACATAGACTAAAATTTTCCCTTCTAACCCAATTAGCCCCATCGAAGTCTTCATTTCCTAACCTCCCCCATAACATTCTAAGATAATACATCCTTATTATTCAAAGGCAATCTGGATATTTTTTTTTTATTCCATCCTATCCTATCCTACCCTAATCCGTATTTCTATTCTATTCTATTCTATTTCATCTTTTCTTTTCTTTTCTTTTCTATTCCATCCTATCCTATCCTACCCTATCCTAATCTGTATTTCTATTCTATTCTATTCTATTCTATTCTATTCTATTCTATTCTATTCTATTCTATTCTATTCTATTTCGTATTTTCTTTTCTTTTCTATTCCATCCTATCTTATCCTATCCTATCCTAATCTGTATTTCTATTCTATTCTATTTTATATTCTATTCTATTTTATTTTATATTTTCTTTTCTATTCTATCCTATCCTATCCTATCCTAATCTGTATTTCTATTCTATTCTATTCTATTCTATTCTATTCTATTCTATTCTATTCTATTCTATTCTATTCTATTCTATTTTATATTCTATTCTATTGTATATTTTTTCTATTCCATCCTATCCTATCCATCTATTCTATTCTATTCTATTTTCATGTTTTCTTTTCTTTTCTTTTCTTTTCTTTTCCATTCTATTCTATTCCATTCCATATTTTCTATCCTATCTATTCTATTCTATTCTATTCTATTCTATTCTATTCTATTCTATTCTATTCTATTCTATTCTATTCTATTCTATTTTCTTCTTTTCTTTTCTTTTCTTTTCTTTTCTATTCCATTCCATTCCATTCTACTCTATTCTGTTTTATCCTATCCTATCCTATCCTATCCTATCCTATCCTATCCTATCCTATCCTATCCTATCCTATCCTAATCTGTATTTCTATTCTATTCTATTCTATTCTATTCTATTCTATTCTATTCTATTCTATTCTATTCTATTCTATTCTATTCTATTCTATTCTATTTTCTATTTTCTATTTTATTTGATATTTTCTTTTTTTCTTTTTTTTCTTGAAAAAGTTTTAAAAAACAAAATTTTTCCCCCTTTCCCCCTCCCCCGTAAACACCCCCTCCCCCCCCCCCGGCTTCCCGGGTCAATCACAAGGTATTATTACACATAAGCCAAACATAGACTAAAATTTTCCCTTCTAACCCAATTAGCCCCATCGAAGTCTTCATTTCCTAACCTCCCCCATAACATTCTAAGATAATACATCCTTATTATTCAAAGGCAATCTGGATATTTTCTTTTCTATTCCATCCTATCTTATCCTACCCTAATCCATATTTCTATTCTATTCTATTCTATTCTATTTCATATTTTCTTTTCTTTTCTTTTCTTTTCTTTTCTATTCCATCCTATCCTATCCTAATCTTTATTTCTATTCTGTTCTATTTTATATTCTATTCTATTTTATTTCATATTTTCTTTTCTTTTCTTTTCTATTCCATTCTATTCTATTCCATATTTTCTATTGTATTGTATTGTATTGTATTGTATTGTATTGTATTGTATTGTATTGTATTGTATTGTATTGTATTGTATTGTATTGTATTGTATTGTATTCTATTCTATTCTATTCTATTCTATTCTATTCTATTCTATTCTATTCTATTCTATTCTATTCTATTCAATAACTTCAAGATGGATGCCCATAAACGTAGTCATGGCAACGGTGTTTATTTTTTTTATTAGCTGAGAGTTTTTGCGGCTTCTCCCAACGGCTTCTTTGGTCTGAGCCACTTGGACAGGGGGGGATTCTGGGTAGGCAGAAAGTCGTTGGAATGTACCAACTCATGGAATTCTTAGGGGTCGTTCTGTGTTAATGATCTTCCTGGGGGCTGATGAGGGAGCAGCCCAGAAAATGGGGGACCGGTTGTGTCTGAGGCCTCCACCAATAGAATAGAATAGAATAGAGCTGGAAGGGACCTTGGAGGTCTTCTAGTCCAGCCCCCTGATCAAGCAGGAGAACCTATCCCATCTCAGACAAGTGACTGTCTAGTTTCTTCTTAAAAACCTCCAGTGATGAAGCAGTCACAACTTCTGGAGGCAAGCAGTTCCACTGGTTAATTGTCCTCCCTGTTAGGAAGTTTCTCCTTAGTTCCAGGTTGCTTCTCTCTTTGTTTAGTTTCCATCCATTGTTTCTTGTCCTGCCCTCTGGGGCTTTGGAGAGTCATTTGACCCCCTCTTCTTTGGGGCAGCCTCTCAAAGATTGAAATACTGCTATCACGTCACCCCTAATTCTTCTTTCCTTTAGACTAGCCAGACCCAAAACCTGCAGCCGTTCTTCCTATGGTTTCCTCTCCAGGCCTTGGATCATCTTAGTTGCTCTTCCCTGAACCTTTTCCAGGGTCTCCACATCTTTTAAGTAGCATGGAGAAAAATGGTTGCAGTATTCCAGTCTTCTATTGAGGGAAGGAGCCTCCGCTTTGGCACAAATGGATCCCTTCGCTTCCCTTTCCAACCTCCATCTCCCTTGTCCGAAATGTCCCCTCCGAGCCCCCATCACAGCCAACGCAGGGATCTCTTTCCTTTGGGGCTTCTTTCCCACTCGATCCGATGATGGTCGGAAAGATCGGAGGCTCCTTGAGGAAGGGATCCCAGAGGAAAAGGGCAGGAAGGACCTCAGAGCATCTCCAGGGCAATGATGGAGACCAGAAAGAGACTCATATCCGGCCCCTTTGGGACCTCAAAGGCCTGAGGAACAGCAGCCAAACGGACAAGAGGAGAAGCCATTTCAGTGCTTGATGGGTGGAAAAAGGAAGAGGAGATCCCTCACTTCCCATCAAAGATCCCTCTGGGAGAAATCATCTCAAGGCATGGAGTGTGGAACTCTACTATAGTCTTCAGAAGAGATGGTTGGGGAAGAACTTGGCCAACTCCATCATCCTTTCTTCTTCTGCTGCCCAAATTATCATCTGCTCCACCTGGCTGGGAGTTTCTCCCCCCTTCCCTGACTCTGACCTCCACTCCCAGCCTGGAGAGATCGTCCTGCAATGCAACGAAGGGGCCGTTGTCCTGTTCTACGTCACCCTCAGCTACATGGGCTTCCTGGCTGCCATCTGCTTCACGGTGGCTTTCCTGGCCAGGAATCTGCCTGGGGCCTTCAACGAAGCCAAGCTGATCACCTTCAGCATGCTGGTCTTCTGCAGTGTCTGGGTGACTTTTGTGCCCACCTACCTGAGCACCAAAGGGAAATACATGGTGGCTGTGCAGGTCTTCTCCATCCTGGCCTCCAGTGCTGGTCTGCTGGGCTGCATCTTCATCCCCAAGTGCTACAATTTCCTTCTGACTCAGGCCAGACCTGAACACAAAGGAGCAGCTTACGACCAGAACAAATGTAAAAACATGAGAGATAACACCATGATATTTAAAGAATTGTAAAATTTCTTTTATTTAAAAGCTGTTTTAATAGGATTTTCTTTTCTGATTTCACTGTCTCTGTGCCTCCTTTCCCATTGCTCTCACGAGACGAGGGAAAGGTTGGTTAGACTCCTCATTGCACTGTCAGATGAATTAAAAAGGATTTTCTTTTCTGATTTCACTGTCTCTGTGCCTCCTTTCCCATTGCTCTCACGAGACGAGGGAAAGGTTGGTTAGACTCCTCATTGCACTGTCAGATGAATTAAAAAGGATTTTCTTTCTTTCTTTCTTTTCTGATTTCACCGTCTCTGTGCCTCCTTTCCCATTGCTCTCACGAGACGAGGGAAAGGTTGGTTAGACTCCTCATTGCACTGTCAGATGAATTAAAAAGGATTTTCTTTTCTGATTTCACTGTCTCTGTGCCTCCTTTCCCATTGCTCTCACGAGACGAGGGAAAGGTTGGTTAGACTCCTCATTGCACTGTCAGATGAATTAAAAAGGATTTTCTTTATTTTTATCAGGGAGTGGATGAGAATGATTCAGAGCCAAATCTGATGTCACTGCAAGGAACTGGACGTGACCTGGAAGGAGAGTCATATCCGGCTCCATTGGGACCTCAAAGGCTTGAGGAACAGCAGCCAAATAGACAAGAGGAGAAGCCATTTCAGTGCTCGATGGGTGGAAAAAGGAAGAGGAGATCCCTCACTTCCCATCAAAGATCCCTCTGGGAGAAATCATCTCAAGGCATGGAGTGTGGAACTCTACTATAGTCTTCAGAAGAGATGGTTGGGGAAGAGCTTGGCCAACTCCATCATCCTTTCTTCTTCTGCTGCCCAAATTATCATCTGCTCCACCTGGCTGGGAGTTTCTCCCCCCTTCCCTGACTCTGACCTCCACTCCCAGCCTGGAGAGATCGTCCTGCAATGCAACGAAGGGGCCGTTGTCCTGTTCTACGTCACCCTCAGCTACATGGGCTTCCTGGCTGCCATCTGCTTCACGGTGGCTTTCCTGGCCAGGAATCTGCCTGGGGCCTTCAACGAAGCCAAGCTGATCAACTTTAGCATGCTGGTCTTCTGCAGTGTCTGGGTGACTTTTGTGCCCACCTACCTGAGCACCAAAGGGAAATACATGGTGGCTGTGCAGGTCTTCTCCATCCTGGCCTCCAGTGCTGGTCTGCTGGTCTGCATCTTCATCCCCAAGTGCTACAATTTCCTTCTGACTCAGGCCAGACCTGAACACAAAGGAGCAGCTTACGACCAAAACAAATGTAAAAACATGAGAGATAACACCATAATATTTAAAGAATTGTAAAATTTCCTTTTATTTAAAAGGTGTTTTAATGGGCTTTTCTTTTCTGATTTCCCTTTTGTAATTTTTCTAGATTGCTAATTTTAATGTTTACTAAAATTCTGGTTTTTAATTGGAAAAGAAACAGTGAGAGAGGTCACCTGACCATGACTTGCAACCTCCCCCACTGGCTTCCCGGTTGACTTTGCTGTTGGAAGCCCCTGAGATTGCAAACGGTCCTCACGTAACCCTGGGATGCTGCAACTATGGTCAATGGGTCCAGTTGCCAAGTGCCTGAATTGCAATCACGTGACTGCAGGGACACTGTTACGATCTTCTACTCTAAGCTGTGTTTCTCAGCTTTGTCAAAACTTTCAACCATTGCTAAATGAATGGTCATAAGTCAAGGACTAACTTTATTGTAGACATTCAGGGAATCACGGAATGTAAGCTTTGAAAGGCACCTTGATGGTCATCTAGTCCAACCCTCTTCCCTGTGCAGGAACCCAATGCCCCAAATGCATCATTTACATAGACGGATCTCACATTCTTGCATTTTAATTTGCTTTTCTTTATTTTTATCAGGGAGTGGATGAGAATGATTCAGAGCCAAATCTGATGTCACTGCAAGGAACTGGACGTGACCTGGAAGGAGAGTCATATCCGGCTCCATTGGGACCTCAAAGGCTTGAGGAACAGCAGCCAAATAGACAAGAGGAGAAGCCATTTCAGTGCTCGATGGGTGGAAAAAGGAAGAGGAGATCCCTCACTTCCCATCAAAGATCCCTCTGGGAGAAATCATCTCAAGGCATGGAGTGTGGAACTCTACTATAGTCTTCAGAAGAGATGGTTGGGGAAGAGCTTGGCCAACTCCATCATCCTTTCTTCTTCTGCTGCCCAAATTATCATCTGCTCCACCTGGCTGGGAGTTTCTCCCCCCTTCCCTGACTCTGACCTCCACTCCCAGCCTGGAGAGATCGTCCTGCAATGCAACGAAGGGGCCGTTGTCCTGTTCTACGTCACCCTCAGCTACATGGGCTTCCTGGCTGCCATCTGCTTCACGGTGGCTTTCCTGGCCAGGAATCTGCCTGGGGCCTTCAACGAAGCCAAGCTGATCACCTTCAGCATGCTGGTCTTCTGCAGTGTCTGGGTGACTTTTGTGCCCACCTACCTGAGCACCAAAGGGAAATACATGGTGGCTGTGCAGGTCTTCTCCATCCTGGCCTCCAGTGCTGGTCTGCTGGGCTGCATCTTCATCCCCAAGTGCTACAATTTCCTTCTGACTCAGGCCAGACCTGAACACAAAGGAGCAGCTTACGACCAGAACAAATGTAAAAACATGAGAGATAACACCATGATATTTAAAGAATTGTAAAATTTCTTTTATTTAAAAGCTGTTTTAATAGGATTTTCTTTATTTTTATCAGGAAGTGGATGAGAATGATTCAGAACCAAATCTGATGTTACTGCAAGGAACTGGACGTGACCTGGAAGGAGAATCATATCCGGCTCCATTGGGACCTCAAAGGCCTGAGGAACAGCAGCCAAACAGACGAGAGGAGAAGCCATTTCAGTGCTCGATGGGTGGAAAAAGGAAGAGGAGATCCCTCACTTCCCACCAAAGGATCCCCTCGGGGAGAAATCACCTGAAGGCATGAAGCGTGGAACTCCACCGTAGATAGATAGATCTTGAATGGCTTGAACAGATGCTTCCATCCATTTCTGCACATTTCAATGAGGTGTTTCTGCTCCTTTTTCCTGGAGAAGAATTACGGATCGATCCAGCCAACCACTCTGGAAGCTCCAGGACCTTCCTTTCGAAGGTTGACCAGGGATGCCAGAGGCCATCCTGCCAGGGAGTCTCTTGAGGGCCTCTCTCAGCTTTTCCAGAGAAGCCATCCCAGGACACTTTGCCTGGATTCTGGGAATGTCTTGGCTTTCAGATTCTCCCCAGAAGCTTCTCCGGTTTACACGGCAGCATCGGAGGTTTTGTGTCTTCAAGAGCTTCTCTCTTGTCTTCCGGTGTTGTCATGTCCGCCCTTGTGTTTCTTTTGGACTCTGTACTATTAAGTGGTACCGGCTGCTCTCTGCACATCAGTCACCTGCAGCTGTTCTTTCTCTCTGGAAAAATCGGAAGGTTAGAGATGAATTTGGACCACCAACCAAATTTTCTCAGTTAACCACAATGGCAACTCCAAAAGCACATAAATAGTTTGGGGCAGCAGGAAGTATGGGTGTTAAAATTTTTCTCTTATACATATCTTTGAAAAATCCCATTCACTTCCATGCGACTTACGCCTAGCTTTGTATAGGTAGGACTAAAAGTGTCAGGAGCCAGACATTCATGAATTTTTTCTTTCTTTTGGAATTTTATTTTACAAATTTAGGGATGTTTGTAGTACAATAGATGTTTCAATCCATTCTGGGATTCCTCGGGAGCTTTTCCTAGTTCTTCAAGTCCTCCTCCTGGTCCTCTCCTTCCCCGTGTGATGTTCCTGCCCCTTCAGCACGGCGGTCGGTCTCTGGCTCTGGAAGACTCAGAAGGGGAGATTTAGTAGTAAGTGTTCAAATGGAGCCTCCCCTTTCTAATATTCAGCTATCCCTCCATCCCTTCTAGGGTAGGTTCTTCATCCTGGAATCTTCTTTTTGCTCTAAGGTTATTTTATGTAGGCTGATGAAAGAAATACAGTTGGGAATCTAAATAGGGATCGGGAAATGGGGGCCTTTGTCATCGATCCCTCCTGCGTCCACTTCATGATTCCAGGAGTGGCTGGACGAGATCTCATTTCTTGAGCAAGTCAGTTCTAAGCTGCTTGCAGAAATCCGGGTCCTCTCCCTCCCTTACTCAGGGCTTCTGTCTAAGAGTTTCTCACCTCCTCAGCCTCTTCCTGAAGTTCCTGAGGATGAAGGCCTTTTCCTCGCTCAACTTCAGGTTGTTTTGCTGAAGGTGTTTAATTTCGGCTTTTAGCTGCCCTCTTTCCTTCACCATGTCCTCAAATAAGGTCGAATTTCTGTAAATTATGAAAAGCAGAAATTAGCCCTATCATGATAGGTGATATTAAATATTTCTCACCTGTGCAGTTGATCTTTTAGTCTTTTGTTTTCCGTGAGGAGCTCCTGTTTCTCTCCAGCTTGCTGCAGAACCCTGCAGAGGAGGCTCTTATATTCGGATCGTTCCACTTGCAGCTTTATCTCCAATTCCTCAATTCTGTAAAAGAGGAAGACAAGAGCGAAATGAGCCCCCTCAGGTTTTCACTCCAACCATCCAACTTATTTAAAATTAAAACTCCCTACAAATACCTGGCACTTTCTTTGCCTTACTTTTAAAGTAATTTAGTTTTGCCATTTTGCCCAAGTGAGGGCTGCTGTCCGAAAAATTTCTCACCTCCGTTTCTCCTCCAGAGTCCTGCAGAGTTCTGCATTGGTTTCAACAAGCTGGGAGGTTTTTTTCAAGAGCTCCTCATTCACAGAAGACTTCTGCGTTCTTTTGCTGTAAATTCGAGGACCAGAGAGAAATTAGACCCTTGATTTTTTTTATTTGAATTTTGAATTGTGGGGTTCCCGGGAGCTTCCACCTGTGCCTCCTCATGTTCTTTCAATGTCCCAGGCCTTCCTCCTTGCAGGTGAATGATGGGCTGGGGCTGGTTCTCGAATGCCAGCAGTTGACTTGCTCTTATTAATTTGAAGCAGTCCTTCCTCAGATCTCTCGACCAGAAGGGGAATATGGCCTTCAATCTTTGCTCAATTCTTGAAGAGTCTTATATGTAGCATTCTGCTAATGATAATATTGTCCTGAAACATCCACTGTCATTTTATCCAAATATTCATAAAATGGGGTTTACAGTGGGGATCTCTTGAGTAGAGATGATGTAGCGGCGAAGCTCCCCTGTGAAGCTCCATAGGGAGGGAGGGAGGGAGGGAGAATTTCATATCCAATTCTGGGAGGGAAAGTCAGAGCTGCTGTCCAAAGATTTCCCACCTGCTCAGCCTTTCCCTGAAGTTCTTCCGCATGGCCTCTTTCTCTTCTGTTAAGGTGATGCTCTTCATCCTGAGGTTGTCCATTTTCCCCTGTAGTAGTTCAATTCGTTCTGTGACCATCGATGTAAATATCACTGTATTTCTGCATTTCTAAGCTGCTTCAAGAAATCCTGGTCCTCTCCCTCCCTTAGTCAGGGCTGCTGTCTCAACGTTTCTCACCTGCTCAGCCTCCCCCTGAAGTTCTTCAGGATGGTCGCCTTCTCCTCGCTCAACTTCAGGTTCTTTCTTTGCAGGTCCTTTGGTTCTTCTTTTAATTGTATTCTTTCCCCTGCTATATCTTGAAACAACATTGAATTTCTGTAAATTATGAAGAGCAGGAAGAAATTAGCCCCTTCATGAGAGATGAGAGATGGTATTAAATATTTCTCACCTGTGCAGTTGATCTTTTAGTCTTTTGTTTTCCGTGAGGAGCTCCTGTTTCTCTCCAGCTTGCTGCAGAACCCTGCAGAGGAGGCTCTTATATTCGGATCGTTCCACTTCCAGCTTTATCTCCAGTTCCTCAATTCTGTAAAAGAGGAAGACAAGAGTGAAATGAGCCCCCTCAGGTTTTTACTCCAACCATCCAACCTGTTTAAAATGAAAACTCCCTAAAACTACCTGGCACTTTCTCACCTCCTCTGTCTCTCCTCCAGCTCCCTGCAGAGTTCTGCGTTGGTTTTAACAAGCTGGAAGGTTTTTTTTCAGGAGCTCCTCATTTGCAGAAGACTTCTGCGTTGTTTTGCTGTAAATTCAAGGACCAGAGAGAAATTAGCCCCTTATTTTTTTTTTACCTGGATTTCGGATTGCGGGGTTCAACTTACTTCGTGCTTTCAGCAAAGTAGTTATGTAGCGTAACTCAGATCTTGATTCTCTTTTCTGAGCCTGTCTATCTGCCTAGACTCATATATCAGCTCCCTCACCCTCCGCTATCCGCTATACTTAGAAATGGACCCTCAAAACATTCCCCAGAAGATTTAGATTGCTTACCTGGGGGGGACGAGGGGTGATGGACCACTGAGGAGGACGCTCTTGGTGGATGGGAGGCAGTTTGCTGGCCCGTGATGTATTCTGCTGAAAAGCAATTGAGACCATAAGGACGTTGGGCCTGAGCACAGGGGAAACCCTCCAGCCCAGTTAATATAGAGGCCCTCCCCCAAAAGAGCCGTGTTTACTTTCATGATTTATGTCCTATATATTACATTCCTCAGGGTGTCTCCAGAGCTGCTCTTCTGGTACCACTGGGGAATAAAATAGACTTCTTTAAAAACACAAACTTATTGACCGTGATGAAAGACATTCATTTTTACAGCCACAGTTTTATCTGGGTTCTTCATTCCCAAATATTAGGTGCCAGCTGATATTTCTGGCATCTAAACTCTTTACACTTGCTGCTAAAGTTAAATAGTTAGTAAATGTTTTTAATTCTCTCCTACCTCTGTTTCTTTGAATGAGCTTTTTCTTCATCTTGTGAATGAAATTGCCAGCCATCTTTCAAAGAGAGCAGTTGAGAATGAGCCAGGACAGCCCAGCCAAGGTTCTATGACATGTGCTGAGAAAGCTGCCTGCCATATTATAATAATTATTGGCACCTAGAAGATACAGTAGTAGCCTGAGCATTTTCATTCGGAAAATCCGAAGATAGGTTTTGGGGTGGGTGAGGAGATCTCTGGGCTTCTCTAGATGGGAGACTTCCTGCTGCCCTCCATCCTCTCCGCCTCCCCTCCACCCAAAAAAAGGCAAAGGGCCAACGGTGGAGGAGAAGACATTCGGAGCAAGGGAGGATGGGCTTGGATCTCTGCTGTTGCAAATCTTCATTTTAAATTGCTCCCTTGCTCAGTTTCTCTTCCAAATCTTTGCAGAGCTCCTCCTTTTCTGCCGTGAGTTGGAGATTGTTCACCATCAGCTCCTGGTCCTTCAGCTGGAGCTCCTCTTTTCCTGACCACAGCCTTGAAATCTCCAGGATCTTCTTGTCAGTTACGAGGAACAGAGAGAAATTGGCCTCCGGGCTTGATTTATTTGAAAAGTGACACTTTTCTTAAATAAAAAATATTAAACACAACTGTGTATGTTTTTTTATATTTGAAATGTGACACTTTTTCTTAAATAAAAAAAAATATTAAACACAACTGTGTATGTTTTGTGTCTGTGTTTAGCAATCCAGTTTTTGTATTTCTGCTATAACCATCAGCAGTTTCTCCTTACAGGGAACAATGCTTCAACCATCTATGGGGTATATTAGAAAGAGTAAAAGTGACAAAGGAGTAGATTTTCATGGATTTGAGCTGTATCTGGAAACTTCTGCAGCACAGTATTCTACTTATGGTCATATTTCCCCGCTAAAAGATTTCAGATTGCAGGATCCAATCTGGGTCAGTCACCGGGATCCGAGTCTCTGAATTTCCTTCCGAGGGTGAACTCATCCTCAGGGAACGTCTCTCGACCAGAATGGGTGCTCTGGGCTCTTCTATTCATAGTATTTATGTGGTGCCTGGTTGCATGTGGCTTTTCATTGGTTGATTCAGGTGTTGATGGCCAACTATTAAGTCATTGGTTGCAGTAGTGGGATTCAAATCCCATTGCTACCGGTTTCCTCCTGGGCATGTGTGCACTGCGCGCAACACTCCGCCCCGTGTGCAGAGATGTGGGGGGGGGTGCCGGGCCCCCCCCCCCGCCGCCGCTATCAGTTGGCCCAATCCAGGGCGAATCGGTAGCAATCCACCACTGGTTGGCTGGTGATTCCTTAGTTCCTAAGTACCTGATAAACTGGTGTTAAATCAGCACTCCTGTTGACCGAAGAAAGGGCCCGTTTTCCAGGCTTCAGTCATTTCCCTGGCTATTTTTGTACCTACTCCACCAACAATCTTCGTAGCTGCAGAATTGAACGTAGGTTCTCGTTTGTTGCACAGTGAGGCTACCATTGAGTTCAGGTCTCCTCGTCTGACTGCTCACTTGTGTTCTTGCAGTTTTGGTAGTTAGGTTCCTCCAGGCCTGTCCTACGTGTCACAGGGGCAATCTATGCAGGGGATCCGGTAGATTAATTAGAAGTGTCTTCCACCTCCATGCAGACTTTACAATGCATGATTTGTCCTGACATGGTAGCCTCTAGATCAGAGGTCTCCAACCTTGGTCCCTTTTAAGACTTGTGGACTTCAACTCCCAGAGTTCCTCAGCCAGCTTTGAAGTCCACAAGTCTTAAAGGGACCAAGGTTGGAGACCCCTGCTCTAGATGCTGTGTGATGTCCACTTGCAGATCTTGGAAGCTGCGTGTCAACTCTGAAGCGAGCCTGGCTGAAGCCATCTTTTGCTGCCTCACAGTTGCCACGAACTCTGAAAGGGGGAAGGGAAGGGGAAGTAGATCGACTGACAGCAGTCAAAACAAAAGTTTTCTTGTGGGAACCAAGGTCATCTTAACAGGTGGCAGTTGAAGGAAGGGAAGTAGATCGACTGACTGCAGTCAAAACAAAAGTTTTCTTGTGGGAACCAAGGTCATCTTAACAGGTGGCAGTTGAAGGAAGGGAAGTAGATCGACTGACTGCAGTCAAAACAAAAGTTTTCTTGTGGGAACCAAGGTCATCTTAACAGGTGGCAGTTGAAGGAAGGGAAGTAGATCGACTGACTGCAGTCAAAACAAAAGTTTTCTTGTGGGAACCAAGGTCATCTTAACAGGTGGCAGTTGAAGGAAGGGAAGTAGATCGACTGACTGCAGTCAAAACAAAAGTTTTCTTGTGGGAACCAAGGTCATCTTAACAGGTGGCAGTTGAAGGAAGGGAAGTAGATCGACTGACTGCAGTCAAAACAAAAGTTTTCTTGTGGGAACCAAGGTCATCTTAACAGGTGGCAGTTGAAGGAAGGGAAGTAGATCGACTGAATATTCTGTGCCCATTTTATCATACAATTTTACCAAATCTTTTCCGAATCTATTTCAAGCAACACATTATACAATCTCTTTATATGCTCCTGGGTCTGATTTCTAATTTGCTTTATTAAATTTTCCTCCTTTGCATTATACAATGCTTCAACCATCTATGGGGTATATTAGAAAGATAAAAGTGACAAAGGAGTAGATTTTCATGGATTTGAGCTGTATCTGGAAACTTCTGCAGCACAGTATTCTACTTATGGTCATATTTCCCCGCTAAAAGATTTCAGATTGCAGGATCCAATCTGGGTCAGTCACCGGGATCCGAGTCTCTGAATTTCCTTCCGAGGGTGAACTCATCCTCAGGGAACGTCTCTCGACCAGAATGGGTGCTCTGGGCTCTTCTATTCATAGTATTTATGTGGTGCCTGGTTGCATGTGGCTTTTCATTGGTTGATTCAGGTGTTGATGGCCAACTATTAAGTCACTGGCTGCAGTAGTGGGATTCAAATCCCATTGCTACCGGTTTCCTCCTGGGCATGTGTGCACTCGTGCGTGTGCGCAACACTTCTGCCCATGTGCAGAGATGTCCGGGTGGGCGGGCGGAGCCTCCCACCACCACCGCTATCAGTTGGCCCAATCCAGGGCGAATCAGTAGCAATCCACCACTGGTTGGCTGGTGATTCCTTAGTTCCTAAGTACCTGATAAACTGGTGATAAATCAGCACTCCTGTTGACCGAAGAAAGGGCCCATTTCCCAGGCTTCAGTCATTTCCCTGGCTATTTTTGTACCTACTCCACAACAATCTTAGTAGCTGCAGAATTGAACGTAGGTTCTCATTCGTTGCACAGTGAGGCTACCATTGAGTTCAGGTCTCCTCGTCTGACTGCTCACTTGTGTTCTTGCAGTTTTGGTTGTTAGCTTCCTCCCCGCCTGTCCTACGTGTCACAGGGGCAATCCATGCAGGGGATCCAGTAGATTAATTAGAAGTGTCTTCCACCTCCATGCAGACTTTACAATGCATGATTTGTCCTGATATGGTAGCCTCTAGATCAGAGGTCTCCAACCTTGGTCCCTTTTAAGACTTGTGGACTTCAACTCCCAGAGTTCCTCAGCCAGCTTTGAAGTCCACAAGTCTTAAAGGGACCAAGCAGCCTGCCAGATACTTACATTGGACGATGTGACTGATGACATCTGGGGAGGAACCATTTGTTCCTTTAATTAGGCTAAAACCCCTGGGAACACTTAGAGTTGGTTTTCACTGGCTGTGCCGATATGATGTATCCAATAAACATGTTCTTTGAGGAAGCGACCAGTCTCGGAGTTCTGCTTTTGGCGGATGACTTACTCGGAACGCTGACATTAAAGTGTCCTGATAGGAAGGACCACAACTACAATAGAACCGAGTCCCCAGGGGTGTATCCGTGACTTTCACCCCCAGGCTTTTCTCCAGCCTCTCCTCTGCACATGGACCCCAGGAGAAGCAGCTCAGGATCCCAAAAGGAGAAGCTGCTTCTCCCCATAATTGTCACCATCTGTGTTTTTGAGATCTCTTCTGCTCTTCTTCCAAGGCCTTTGATGGAGACATCAAAGCTGACAATGAGGCACCGCTGAGTTTGGAGCACCTTCATTCCAGGTGGCTTCACTCCTGGGTTACCTCTTAGATTTATATCTAACCTAAATCTCTTAGTTTTATAAGGTCTCAACATACACAAGGGCTTGATGGAGCATCAGGAAAGAATATCCCGCACCATTTCTCATAATTAGCCATGCTAGACGTACAAGTATTTTCATTATTATATCTCTTTCTTTGCACCACCTGCCATATTCACGATGGCCACCAGGTGGCAGGCTATTGCAATGCCATTTTCCATAAGATTTTTTTTTTCTGAAACATTTTTTATTTTAAAACAAACATACATAAAAGCATAACACCATCTTCAATTACAAATACAAACAGTGTGTCGGTTGATTACAAATCTTTTGTGCATTTTCACCATATTCATAGCTCATAGTTTACCTAATTTCTCATTTTATCAATCTAATATGTATCAAATATTATTATCCCCATCAATCATTTATTTAGCTATGTCTGTTTCTTCCCTCACTTCATCCAAAATATTCTAAAATTTAGGTTAATTTATATTATACCATTCTTTTCATCATCTCTGATCAATCTAATATGTATCAAATATTATTATCCCCATCAATCATTTATTTAGCTATGTCTGTTTCTTCCTCACTTCATCCAAAATATTCTAAAATTTAGGTTAATTTATATTATACCATTCTTTTCATCATCTCTGATCAATCTAATATGTATCAAATATTATTATCCCCATCAATCATTTATTTAGCTATGTCTGTTTCTTCCTCACTTCATCCAAAATATTCTAAAATTTAGGTTAATTTATATTATACCATTCTTTTCATCATCTCTGATCAATCTAATATGTATCAAATATTATTATCCCCATCAATCATTTATTTAGCTATGTCTGTTTCTTCCTCACTTCATCCAAAATATTCTAAAATTTAGGTTAATTTATATTATACCATTCTTTTCATCATCTCTGATCAATCTAATATGTATCAAATATTATTATCCCCATCAATCATTTATTTAGCTATGTCTGTTTCTTCCTCACTTCATCCAAAATATTCTAAAATTTAGGTTAATTTATATTATACCATTCTTTTCATCATCTCTGATCAATCTAATATGTATCAAATATTATTATCCCCATCAATCATTTATTTAGCTATGTCTGTTTCTTCCTCACTTCATCCAAAATATTCTAAAATTTAGGTTAATTTATATTATACCATTCTTTTCATCATCTCTGATCAATCTAATATGTATCAAATATTATTATCCCCATCAATCATTTATTTAGCTATGTCTGTTTCTTCCTCACTTCATCCAAAATATTCTAAAATTTAGGTTAATTTATATTATACCATTCTTTTCATCATCTCTGATCAATCTAATATGTATCAAATATTATTATCCCCATCAATCATTTATTTAGCTATGTCTGTTTCTTCCTCACTTCATCCAAAATATTCTAAAATTTAGGTTAATTTATATTATACCATTCTTTTCATCATCTCTGATCAATCTAATATGTATCAAATATTATTATCCCCATCAATCATTTATTTAGCTATGTCTGTTTCTTCCTCACTTCATCCAAAATATTCTAAAATTTAGGTTAATTTATATTATACCATTCTTTTCATCATCTCTGATCAATCTAATATGTATCAAATATTATTATCCCCATCAATCATTTATTTAGCTATGTCTGTTTCTTCCTCACTTCATCCAAAATATTCTAAAATTTAGGTTAATTTATATTATACCATTCTTTTCATCATCTCTGATCAATCTAATATGTATCAAATATTATTATCCCCATCAATCATTTATTTAGCTATGTCTGTTTCTTCCTCACTTCATCCAAAATATTCTAAAATTTAGGTTAATTTATATTATACCATTCTTTTCATCATCTCTGATCAATCTAATATGTATCAAATATTATTATCCCCATCAATCATTTATTTAGCTATGTCTGTTTCTTCCTCACTTCATCCAAAATATTCTAAAATTTAGGTTAATTTATATTATACCATTCTTTTCATCATCTCTGATCAATCTAATATGTATCAAATATTATTATCCCCATCAATCATTTATTTAGCTATGTCTGTTTCTTCCTCACTTCATCCAAAATATTCTAAAATTTAGGTTAATTTATATTATACCATTCTTTTCATCATCTCTGATCAATCTAATATGTATCAAATATTATTATCCCCATCAATCATTTATTTAGCTATGTCTGTTTCTTCCTCACTTCATCCAAAATATTCTAAAATTTAGGTTAATTTATATTATACCATTCTTTTCATCATCTCTGATCAATCTAATATGTATCAAATATTATTATCCCCATCAATCATTTATTTAGCTATGTCTGTTTCTTCCTCACTTCATCCAAAATATTCTAAAATTTAGGTTAATTTATATTATACCATTCTTTTCATCATCTCTGATCAATCTAATATGTATCAAATATTATTATCCCCATCAATCATTTATTTAGCTATGTCTGTTTCTTCCTCACTTCATCCAAAATATTCTAAAATTTAGGTTAATTTATATTATACCATTCTTTTCATCATCTCTGATCAATCTAATATGTATCAAATATTATTATCCCCATCAATCATTTATTTAGCTATGTCTGTTTCTTCCTCACTTCATCCAAAATATTCTAAAATCTCTATCAAACTAGGTTACCATGTTTTTTTCTAACCATTGATAAAATAAGTCCCATATCTTATTGTTTATCTTCCTGTTCTCTAATTTCATGTTTTCTTTTCTATTCTATTCTATTCTATTTTTTATAATGGTTCCAGAGTCAAAACAAAAAGTTTTCTTGTGGGAACCAAGGTCATCTTAACAGGTGGCAGTTGAAGGAAGGGAGGAGGGACCAAGCAGCCTGCCAGATACTTACATTGGACGATGTGACTGATGACATCTGGGGAGGAACCATTTGTTCCTTTAATTAGGCTAAAACCCCTGGGAACACTTAGAGTTGGTTTTCACTGGCTGTGCCGATATGATGTATCCAATAAACATGTTCTTTGAGGAAGCGACCAGTCTCGGAGTTCTGCTTTTGGCGGATGACTTACTCGGAACGCTGACATTAAAGTGTCCTGATAGGAAGGACCAAAACTACAATAGAACCGAGTCCCCAGGGGTGTATCCGTGACTTTCACCCCCAGGCTTTTCTCCAGCCTCTCCTCTGCACATGGACCCCAGGAGAAGCAGCTCAGGATCCCAAAAGGAGAAGCTGCTTCTCCCCATAATTGTCACCATCTGTGTTTTTGAGATCGATTCTGCTCTTCTTCCAAGGCCTTTGATGGAGACATCAAAGCTGACAATGAGGCACCGCTGAGTTTGGAGCACCTTCATTCCAGGTGGCTTCACTCCTGGGTTACCTCTTAGATTTATATCTAACCTAAATCTCTTAGTTTTATAAGGTCTCAACATACACAAGGGCTTGATGGAGCATCAGGAAAGAATATCCCGCACCATTTCTCATAATTAGCCATGCTAGACGTACAAGTATTTTCATTATTATATCTCTTTCTTTGCACCACCTGCCATATTCACGATGGCCACCAGGTGGCAGGCTATTGCAATGCCATTTTCCATAAGATTTTTTTTTTCTGAAACATTTTTTATTTTAAAACAAACATACATAAAAGCATAACACCATCTTCAATTACAAATACAAACAGTGTGTCGGTTGATTACAAATCTTTTGTGCATTTTCACCATATTCATAGCTCATAGTTTACCTAATTTCTCATTTTATCAATCTAATATGTATCAAATATTATTATCCCCATCAATCATTTATTTAGCTATGTCTGTTTCTTCCCTCACTTCATCCAAAATATTCTAAAATTTAGGTTAATTTATATTATACCATTCTTTTCATCATCTCTGATCAATCTAATAATAATACATCTTTATGTTATATTTCGTAAAATTCTACAATTTTTGTATTATAAAAATCTCTATCAAACTAGGTTACCATGTTTTTTTTCCTAACCATTGATAAAATAAGTCCCATATCTTATTGTTTATCTTCCTGTTCTCTAATTTCAAATGTCAGTTTAATCATTTCAGCACATTCCATTATTTTCTTAATAACTTCGTCTTGCCTTGGTATTTTCTCATTTTATCAATCTAATATGTATCAAATATTATTATCCCCATCAATCATTTATTTAGCTATGTCTGTTTCTTCCTCACTTCATCCAAAATATTCTAAAATTTAGGTTAATTTATATTATACCATTCTTTTCATCATCTCTGATCAATCTAATATGTATCAAATATTATTATCCCCATCAATCATTTATTTAGCTATGTCTGTTTCTTCCTCACTTCATCCAAAATATTCTAAAATTTAGGTTAATTTATATTATACCATTCTTTTCATCATCTCTGATCAATCTAATATGTATCAAATATTATTATCCCCATCAATCATTTATTTAGCTATATCTGTTTCTTCCCTCACTTCATCCAAAATATTCTAAAATTTAGGTTAATTTATATTATACCATTTATTTCATCATCTCTGATCAATCCAATAATAATACATCTTTATATTTCGTAAAATTCTACAATTTTTGTATTATAAAAATCTCTATAAAACTACGTTACCATGTTTTTTTTTCTAACCATTGATAAAATAAGCCCCATATCTTATTGTTTATCTTCCTGTTCTCTAATTTCAAATGTCAGTTTAATCATTTCAGCACATTCCATTATTTTCTTAATAACTTCGTCTTGCGTTGGTATTTTCTCATTTTATCAATCTAATAATAATACATCTTTATGTTATATTTCGTAAAATTCTACAATTTTGTATTATAAAATCTCTATCAAACTAGGTTACCATGTTTTTTTCTAACCATTGATAAAATAAGTCCCATATCTTATTGTTTATCTTCCTGTTCTCTAATTTCATGTTTTCTTTTCTATTCCATTCCATTCCATTCCATATTTTCTATTGTATTGTATTGTATTGTATTCTATTCTATTCTATTCCATTCCATATTTTCTATCCTATCCTATCCTATCCTATTCCATATTTTCTATTGTATTGTATTGTATTGTATTCTATTCTATTCCATTCCATTCCATATTTTCTATCCTATCCTATTCCATATTTTCTATCCTATCCTATTCCATATTTTCTATTGTATTGTATTCTATTCTATTCTATTCTATTCCATTCTATTCTATTCCATTCCATTCCATTCCATTCCATATTTTCTATTGTATTGTATTGTATTGTATTGTATTGTATTGTATTGTATTCTATTCTATTCCATTCCATTCCATTCCATTCCATATTTTCTATTGTATTGTATTCTATTCTATTCCATTCCATATTTTCTATCCTATCCTATTCCATATTTTCTATTGTATTGTATTGTATTCTATTCTATTCCATTCCATTCCATTCCATTCCATTCCATTCCATTCCATTCTATTCTATTCTATTCCATTCCATATTTTCTATCCTATCCTATTCCATATTTTCTATCCTATCCTATCCTATTCCATATTTTCTATCCTATCCTATCCTATTCCATATTTTCTATTGTATTGTATTGTATTGTATTCTATTCTATTCTATTCTATTCTATTCTATTCTATTTTTCCTTTCCTTTCCTGTCCTATCCTATCCTATTCCATATTTTCTATCCTATCCTATTTTCTTTTCTATTCCATTCTATTCTATTCCATTCCATATTTTCTGTTCTATTCTATTCTATTCTATTCTATTCTATTCTATTCTATTCTATTCTATTCTATTCTATTCTATTCTATTCTATTCTATTCTATTCTATTCTATTCTATTCTATTCTATTCCAACTATTCTATTGTATTGTATTGTATTCTATTCTATTCCATTCCATATTTTCTTTTCTTTTCTTTTCCATTCTATTCTATTCCATTCCATATTTTCTATCCTATCCTATCCTATTCCATATTTTCTATTGTATTGTATTGTATTGTATTGTATTGTATTGTATTGTATTGTATTGTATTCTATTCTATTCTATTCTATTCTATTCTATTCTATTCTATTCTATTCTATTCCATTCCATATTTTCTATCCTATCCTATCCTATTCCATATTTTCTATTGTATTGTATTGTATTGTATTATATTGTATTCTATTCTATTCTATTCTATTCTATTCTATTCTATTCTAATTTCATGTTTTCTTTTCTTTTCTTTTCTTTTCCAATTTTTAGCAAACACAATTCTAGCCGCTGTTGCTACATTCACATCAAATATCTCAATTCTCTATTATATGTTTCAGGTATAATCTCCAATAAAAAAACCTCTGGTTTAAAGTCTATGTGCTTTTTTATCATTTTTTCCAACCATGTGTGGGTTTTACTCCAGTATCTTTTAGCTTCTACACATGTCCACCACATATGGTAATATGAGCCCAGTGTCTGATGGCATTTCCAACATTTTTCAGATTTATTCTTGAACATTCTAGCTATTCTCGTCGTGGGTAGATGCCACCTGTAAAACATCTTATACAAATTCTCTTTATATGCAGTTGACATTGTCATTTTGTAATTTTATGACCACAATTTATGACCACAATTTATGACCACAATTTATGACCCACAAACAGGGCTGTGGTGGCTCAAGGCTATAAAGCCTGTTATTAAACACAACTGTGTATGTTTTGTGTCTGTGTTTAGCAATCCAGTTTTTGTATTTCTGCTATAACCATCAGCAGTTTCTCCTTACAGGGAACAATGCTTCAACCATCTATGGGGTATATTAGAAAGATAAAAGTGACAAAGGAGTAGATTTTCATGGATTTGAGCTGTATCTGGAAACTTCTGCAGCACAGTATTCTACTTATGGTCATATTTCCCCGCTAAAAGATTTCAGATTGCAGGATCCAATCTGGGTCAGTCACCGGGATCCGAGTCTCTGAATTTCCTTCCGAGGGTGAACTCATCCTCAGGGAACGTCTCTCGACCAGAATGGGTGCTCTGGGCTCTTCTATTCATAGTATTTATGTGGTGCCTGGTTGCATGTGGCTTTTCATTGGTTGATTCAGGTGTTGATGGCCAACTATTAAGTCACTGGCTGCAGTAGTGGGATTCAAATCCCATTGCTACCGGTTTCCTCCTGGGCATGTGTGCACCACTCCTGCCCATGTGCAGAGATGTCCGGGTGGGTGGGCGGAGCCCCCCCCCACCGCCGCTATCAGTTGGCCCAATCCAGGGCGAATCGGTAGCAATCCACCACTGGTTGGCTGGTGATTCCTTAGTTCCTAAGTACCTGATAAACTGGTGGTAAATCAGCACTCCTGTTGACCGAAGAAAGGGCCCGTTTCCCAGGCTTCAGTCATTTCCCTGGCTATTTTTGTACCTACTCCACCAACAATCTTAGTAGCTGCAGAATTGAACGTAGGTTCTCATTCGTTGCACAGTGAGGCTACCATGGACAATGGCTCTCCAGCTTGCTGCAGAGGAGGAGGCTCTTATATTCCGATTGTTCTACTTCCAGCTTTATCTCCAGTTCCTCAATTCGGTAAAGAGGAAGACAAGAGTGAAATGAGCCCCTCAGGTTTTTACTCCAGTATCTTTTAGCTTCTACACATGTCCACCACATATGGTAATATGAGCCCAGTGTCTGATGGCATTTCCAACATTTTTCAGATTTATTCTTGAACATTCTAGCTATTCTCGTCGTGGGTAGATGCCACCTGTAAAACATCTTATACAAATTCTCTTTATATGCAGTTGACATTGTCATTTTGTAATTTTATGACCACAATTTATGACCCACAAACAGGGCTGTGGTGGCTCAAGGCTATAAGAAGCCTGTTATTAAAACACAGCTGCCTGCAATTACTGCAGGTTCAAGCCCCACCAGGTCCAAGGTGGGGCTTGAAAGAAGCAACTTAGAACTAAGGAGAAATTTCCTGACAGTTAGAACAATTAATAAGTGGAACGACTTGCCTTCAGAAGTTGTGAATGCTCCAACACTGGAAATTTTTAAGAAAATGTTGGATAACCATCTGACTGAGATGGTGTAGGGTTTCCTGCCTGGGCAGGGGGTTGGACTAGAAGGCCTCCAAGGTCCCTTCCAACTCTGATGTTATGTTATGTTAAGGTTGACTCAGCCTTCCATCCTTTATAAGGTAGGTAAAATGAGGACCCAGATTGTTGGGGGGGCAATAAGTTGACTTTGTAAATATACAAATAGAATGAGACTATTGCCTTACACACTGTAAGCCGCCCTGAGTCTTCGGAGAAGGGCGGGATATAAATGTAAAAAAAAAAAAATTGCCATTTCTCTAAATCAATCCCATGTCCAAATTTTTCCCCCTAAGCAATCATTGTTTCTTTTTGTTCTTTTTCCAATTTAACCTCTAATAAATATCCATATAATTTTTTAATTACATTTTCATCAGTATCTGTTAAAATTTTATCTAAATTTGTCCAATTATTATAAAATCTCTATCAAACTAGGTTACCATGTTTTTTTCTAACCATTGATAAAATAAGTCCCATATCTTATTGTTTATCTTCCTGTTCTCTAATTTCAAATGTCAGTTTAATCATTTCAGCACATTCCATTATTTTCTTAATAACTTCGTCTTGCGTTGGTATTTTCTCATTTTATCAATCTAATATATATCAAATATTATTATCCCCATCAATCATTTATTTAGCTATGTCTGTTTCTTCCCTCACTTCATCCAAAATATTCTAAAATTTAGGTTAATTTATATTATACCATTCTTTTCATCATCTCTGATCAATCTAATATATATCAAATATTATTATCCCCATCAATCATTTATTTAGCTATGTCTGTTTCTTCCCTCACTTCATCCAAAATATTCTAAAATTTAGGTTAATTTATATTATACCATTCTTTTCATCATCTCTGATCAATCTAATAATAATACATCTTTATATTTCGTAAAATTCTACAATTTTTGAATTATATTGTATTCTATTCTATTGTATTGTATTCTATTCTATTCCATTCTATTCTATTCCATTCCATTCCATTCCATTCTATTCTATTCCATTCCATATTTTCTATCCTATCCTATCCTATTCTATCCTATTCCATGTTTTCTATTGTATTGTATTGTATTGTATTGTATTGTATTGTATTGTATTGTATTCTATTCTATTCTATTCTATTCTATTCTATTCTATTCTATTCTATTCTATTCTATTCTATTCTATTCCATTCCATATTTTCTATCCTATCCTATCCTATCCTATCCTATCCTATCCTATCCTATCCTATCCTATTCCATATTTTCTATTGTATTGTATTCTATTCTAATTTCATGTTTTCTTTTCTATTCCATTCTATTCTAATTTCATGTTTTCTTTTCTATTCTATTTTATATTCTATTCTATTCCATTCCATTCCATTCTATTCTAATTTCATGTTTTCTTTTCTATTCCATTCTATTCTATTCCATTCTATTCTATTCCATTCCATTCCATTCCATATTTTCTATTGTATTGTATTGTATTCTATTCTATTCCATCCTATCCTATCCTATTCCATATTTTCTATTGTATTGTATTCTATTCTATTCCATTCCATTCCATTCTATTCTAATTTCATGTTTTCTTTTCTTTTCCAATTTAACCTCTAATAAATATCCATATAATTTTTAATTACATTTTCATCAGTATCTGTTAAAATTTTATCTAAATTTGTCCAATTATTATAAAATCTCTATCAAACTAGGTTACCATGTTTTTTTCTAACCATTGATAAAATAAGCCCCATATCTTATTGTTTATCTTCCTGTTCTCTAATTTCAAATGTCAGTTTAATCATTTCAGCACATTCCATTATTTTCTTAATAACTTCGTCTTGCGTTGGTATTTTCTCATTTTTCCAATTTAACCTCTAATAAATATCCATATAATTTTTAATTACATTTTCATCAGTATCTGTTAAAATTTTATCTAAATTTGTCCAATTATTATAAAACCTTCTGTCTTAAAATCTTTATCATATCTAGGATGTATTTGCAAATAAGAAAATACAATACAAGTAGGAGATCAGTCCAGTCTCTTCTTGAAGGCTTCCAGGATGAAGTTCCCACAACTTCTGAAGACAACTTCTGTTCCATGGGTTGATTGTTCTCCTGTCAGGAAATTTCTCCATTTCCAGCTTGAATCTCTCCTTGCTCAGTTTCTCTTCCAAATCTTTGCAGAGCTCCTCCTTTTCTGCCGTGAGTTGGAGATTGTTCACCGTCAGCTCCTGGTCCTTCAGCTGGAGCTCCTCTTTCCTGACCACAGCCTTGAAATCTCCAGGCTCTTCTATTCATAGTATTTATGTGGTGCCTGGTTGCATGTGGCTTTTCATTGGTTGATTCAGGTGTTGATGGCCAACTATTAAGTCACTGGCTGCAGTAGTGGGATTCAAATCCCATTGCTACCGGTTTCCTCCTGGGCATGTGTGCACTCGTGCGCGTGCGCAACACTTCTGCCCATGTGCAGAGATGTCCGGGTGGGTGGGCGGAGCCTCCCACCGCCGCCGCTATCAGTTGGCCCAATCCAGGGCGAATCGGTAGCAATCCACCACTGGTTGGCTGGTGATTCCTTAGTTCCTAAGTACCTGATAAACTGGTGGTAAATCAGCACTCCTGTTGACCGAAGAAAGGGCCCGTTTCCCAGGCTTCAGTCATTTCCCTGGCTATTTTTGTACCTACTCCACCAACAATCTTAGTAGCTGCAGAATTGAACGTAGGTTCTCATTCGTTGCACAGTGAGGCTACCATTGAGTTCAGGTCTCCTCGTCTGACTGCTCACTTGTGTTCTTGCAGTTTTGGTTGTTAGCTTCCTCCCCGCCTGTCCTACGTGTCACAGGGGCAATCCATGCAGGGGATCCGGTAGATTAATTAGAAGTGTCTTCCACCTCCATGCAGACTTTACAATGCATGATTTGTCCTGACATGGTAGCCTCTAGATCAGAGGTCTCCAACCTTGGTCCCTTTTAAGACTTGTGGACTTCAACTCCCAGAGTTCCTCAGCCAGCTTTGAAGTCCACAAGTCTTAAAGGGACCAAGGTTGGAGACTCCTGCTTTAGATGCTGTGTGATGGCCACTTGCAGATCTCGGAAGCTGCGTGTCAACTCTGAAGCGAGCCTGGCTGAAGCCATCTTTTGCTGCCTCACAGTTGCCACAAATTCTGAAAGGGGGAAGGGAAGGGGAAGTAGATCGACTGACTGCAGTCAAAACAAAAAGTTTTCTTGTGGGAACCAAGGTCATCTTAACAGGTGGCAGTTGAAGGAAGGGAGGAGGGACCAAGCAGCCTGCCAGATACTTACATTGGACGATGTGACCGGTGACATCTGGGGAGGAACCATTTGTTCCTTTAATTAGGCTAAAACCCCTGGGAACACTTAGAGTTGGTTTTCACTGGCTGTGCCGATATGATGTATCCAATAAACATGTTCTTTGAGGAAGCGACCCGTCTCGGAGTTCTGCTTTTGGCGGATGACTTACTCGGAACGCTGACATTAAAGTGTCCTGATAGGAAGGACCACAACTACAATAGAACCGAGTCCCCAGGGGTGTATCCGTGACTTTCACCCCCAGGCTTTTCTCCAGCCTCTCCTCTGCACATGGACCCCAGGAGAAGCAGCTCAGGATCCCAAAAGGAGAAGCTGCTTCTTCCCGTAATTGTCACCATCTGTGTTTTTGAGATCTCTTCTGCTCTTCTTCCAAGGCCTTTGATGGAGACATCAAAGCTGACAATGAGGCACCGCTGAGTTTGGAGCACCTTCATTCCAGGTGGCTTCACTCCTGGGTTACCTCTTAGATTTATATCTAACCTAAATCTCTTAGTTTTATAAGGTCTCAACATACACAAGGGCTTGATGGAGCATCAGGAAAGAATATCCCGCACCATTTCTCATAATTAGCCATGCTATACGTACAAGTATTTTCATTATTATATCTCTTTCTTTGCACCACCTGCCATATTCACGATGGCCACCAGGTGGCAGGCTATTGCAATGCCATTTTCCATAAGATTTTTTTTTTCTGAAACATTTTTTATTTTAAAACAAACATATATAAAAGCATAACATCATCTTGAATTACAAATACAAACAGTGTGTCGGTTGATTACAAATCTTTTGTGCATTTTAACCATATTCATAGCTCATAGTTTACCTAATTTCTCATTTTATCAATCTAATATGTATCAAATATTATTATCCCCATCAATCATTTATTTAGCTATGTCTGTTTCTTCCCTCACTTCATCCAAAATATTCTAAAATTTAGGTTAATTTATATTATACCATTCTTTTCATCATCTCTGATCAATCTAATAATAATACATCTTTATGTTATATTTCGTAAAATTCTACAATTTTTGTATTATAAAAATCTCTATCAAACTAGGTTACCATGTTTTTTTCCTAACCATTGATAAAATAAGTCCCATATCTTATTGTTTATCTTCCTGTTCTCTAATTTCAAATGTCAGTTTAATCATTTCAGCACATTCCATTATTTTCTTAATAACTTCGTCTTGCGTTGGTATTTTCTCATTTTTCCAATTTTTAGCAAACACAATTCTAGCCGCTGTTGCTACATTCACATCAAATATCTCAATTCTCTATTATATGTTTCAGGTATAATCTCCAATAAAAAAACCTCTGGTTTAAAGTCTATGTGCTTTTTTATCATTTTTTCCAACCATGTGTGGGTTTTACTCCAGTATCTTTTAGCTTCTACACATGTCCACCACATATGGTAATATGAGCCCAGTGTCTGATGGCATTTCCAACATTTTTCAGATTTATTCTTGAACATTCTAGCTATTCTCGTCGTGGGTAGATGCCACCTGTAAAACATCTTATACAAATTCTCTTTATATGCAGTTGACATTGTCATTTTGTAATTTTATGACCACAATTTATGACCCACAAACAGGGCTGTGGTGGCTCAAGGCTATAAGAAGCCTGTTATTAAAACACAGCTGCCTGCAATTACTGCAGGTTCAAGCCCCACCAGGTCCAAGGTGGGGCTTGAAAGAAGCAACTTAGAACTAAGGAGAAATTTCCTGACAGTTAGAACAATTAATAAGTGGAACGACTTGCCTTCAGAAGTTGTGAATGCTCCAACACTGGAAATTTTTAAGAAAATGTTGGATAACCATCTGACTGAGATGGTGTAGGGTTTCCTGCCTGGGCAGGGGGTTGGACTAGAAGGCCTCCAAGGTCCCTTCCAACTCTGATGTTATGTTATGTTAAGGTTGACTCAGCCTTCCATCCTTTATAAGGTAGGTAAAATGAGGACCCAGATTGTTGGGGGGGCAATAAGTTGACTTTGTAAATATACAAATAGAATGAGACTATTGCCTTACACACTGTAAGCCGCCCTGAGTCTTCGGAGAAGGGCGGGATATAAATGTAAAAACAAAAAAAAAATTGCCATTTCTCTAAATCAATCCCATGTCCAAATTTTTTCCCCTAAGCAATCATTGTTTCTTTTTGTTCTTTTTCCAATTTAACCTCTAATAAATATCCATATAATTTTTTAATTACATTTTCATCAGTATCTGTTAAAATTTTATCTAAATTTGTCCAATTATTATAAAAACCTTCTGTCTTAAAATCTTTATCATATCTAGGATGTATTTGCAAATAAGAAAATACAATACAAGTAGGAGATCAGTCCAGTCTCTTCTTGAAGGCTTCCAGGGATGAAGTTCCCACAACTTCTGAAGGCAACTTCTGTTCCATGGGTTGATTGTTCTCCCTGTCAGGAAATTTCTCCATTTCCAGCTTGAATCTCTCCTTGCTCAGTTTCCATCAGTTCTTCCTTGTCTGGAATATGAGGAGGATCCAGAGAAGAAAAGAAAGGGGGGTTCGAATACTTCTCCTACTCAGCCCCTCGCCCCTTATTTCTAGATTGGCGCCCTGCTTCCCGAGGTTTCATCAGATTGTGAAAAGAAAGTTTGCTCTTTTGTTAAGGCGGGAATTGTTGGAAGGGAAGAAACTACGGGGGAGGGAGGGGGAGGGGGCAACTGATGGGCGGCGGAGCGGGGGGCGGCGTCTCCTCCGCGGGTGGGAGGTTGAAGGGGCGACCACAGGGGAGGGTTGGGGCCACGGCTCCTCTCCAAAGAGGGGCGAGGGCTTTGGGCAGTGGGGGACAATGGCTTCAAAGGAGGGGAGGGTGTATGGCTGCTGGATTGTTGCGGCTACCCCGGGGGGCAGGGGAGGGGGAAAGGCAAGGGGAGGGGAGGTTTGGGGGAGGGGGGAGGAGCAGGGATGCGGAGGTGCCGAAGGAGCGTTGTGTGTCCGGGGAGAGGAAGGCTGTGAGTGGGGAGGGGGCGCGGCAAGAGGAAGCGGCAATTGCAAAGTGAAAGGGGCCAAAGAACCGCGGAGATTCTCCCGGAGCGGCTTCAACGCCTCGGCCTGCAGCGCGCCTGGAGCGTCTCCGGTGCTGAGCAGGGATGCGGAGGGTCCCACTTGGATGGGCGACCGGGGCGAGCGCTGCGGAAAAGCCAGCCGGCCATCAGCAGCAGCAGCAGGGGGGTCTTCTCCTGCCCCTTCCACCACCCCCCGAGACAAGCAGGCTCTTTGCTTACCGACCGACCCGTCTCAACATCGCAGCTCCTGCTTTCCCTTCGCTCAGCCCGACGGTCCCCAAAATCCGGCAGCTCCGAGGCCTCTTTGCCTCCCCTGCTATTCCAGCCCTCCCCACAGGGGGCGCCCTTCCTCCCCTTCGGCCCAAGGGGTTCAGACCCCCCGAGGCTCCCTCTGCCGCCCCCACCGAAGGACTCGGCAGCCCCGCAGAGGCTCCGCTCACAGCTCCACGCCGTTCGCGCTCAGAGCCGCCGGATCTCCATCCCGCTCTGGGACTTGGCCGACCGGCCCTTGAAAGAGCTCCGCCGCCCCAGGAGCCTCTTCCTTCCTTCCGCCTGTCCATCTTCTCCGCCTGGTTGTCCCGCTGGATCCCTTTGCCTCACCTGCGCCACGGAGCTCCGTCTTCCCGGGCCTGATGGAGGCTCTTCAGGGGGATTTTGGGCTGGTGGTTGAGGTTTTGCTCTGCTGTGTAAGGGCTGCGTAAGAGGAGGACGTCACAAAGAGGCTCCAGGCGCTTTGGGGCAGCTGATCAGGGAGGAAAACAGCCTGGAAGGGAAAAATGGGGGGGGGGGCTGGGGGGGCGGAGAAATGAATACATGCCCAGAAACTTCTCCTTGGTTTGAGCTCTGAAGTTTTGAGTCGGTCAGGCTGAGACTTCTCCAGTTAAACCAGTGAAACCCAGTCAGTCTAATCCAACAACCAAGGCAAACTCCCGAGGAGCCTCCATCGCTCCCGGCCAGATCGAGGTCCTTGGCGCCAGGACCAAGGGATCCAGAAGGGATCCAGTGGGAGAAGCAGCCGGAGAAGATGGACAGGAGGCAGGAAGAGCCTCCTTGGACGGCGGAGCTGAAGGGCCACCAGGAAGGGCTGCTCTGCGCCTCCCCAGATGCCTTCGGGCCCTTCAGCTCGGCTGGCGGAGTCCGCGAACGGCGGGGCTGAAGTCCAAAGGGCGACGGGGGAAGCGGAGCCTCTCCGGGGCTGCCGAGGCCTTGGGCTGCGGGGGAGCCTCGGGAAGGGGCTGAAGTTGAGCCCTTGGGCCAATGGGGAGGAAGAGCGCCCCCTGTGGGAAGGGCGAGACTGGCGGGGGGCCTGGAAGCTGTCATAATAGGGAGGTTTGGGTACTGGGAGGCAGAGCGAAGGGAAAGGAGGAGCTGAGAAGGGTTGGTGGGTCCCTGCCGGCTGGCTTTTCCGCAGCGCTCGGCCTGGTCGCCCCTCCAGAGGAGACCCTCAGCAGCCCTGCTTAGCACCGGAGACGCTCCAGGCAGCTCCCCTCGCGCCTTGGCCAAACAGACAGCTGTCACTCAAGCCTCTCGGCTGCCCGGAACCAGCCACGACCAGCAACACGCGACCTCCGCCGGCCTTGCGAACCTGGCCCCGCACTGCCCAAAGCCCCCGGCCCTCTTTGGAGAGGAGCCACTGGATGCCGCCTTCGCCCGCAGGCGCCCCTTCCACCTCTCCCCCGCGGAGGACACGCCACGCTCTGCCCCCAATCAACTGCCCCTCCCTCCCTCCGCATATTCTCACAATCCGCGAGTGGAAAAACGCGCTTTCTTTTAAAAATCTTATCAAACTGCAAGCAACGCCGCGAAAGCCCTCAAGGAAGCTCTCTAACTAATGCAGGGGGAGGGGCAGCTGGATCTCCCAGGTGACAATATTGGAAGGGGAGGACCTGGAGGCTTCCACCTGCTCTGGCTCGGGGAGACGGGCAGGAACTCTCAGAGAAAGGGGGTCCTGCAAGCACCCGGGCCCCGTCCTGTTCCTGTCCCTCCAAGCAATGGGGGGCTCCTTCCTCTCCCTCCGGACCCTCGCAGCCTCCGGGCAATGGAGGATCGTCTGAAAGGAAGGAAGGAAGGGGTTGGGGGGGGGGGAAATCTGTCCAGGCCAGATGCTTCCAGCCCCAGAGGAGGGATCGGGGGTCTGAATAAGGGGCGTGCATAAGAGCACAAAGTGCCTACCGTTCCTGTCCTATTGTTCCCTTCATTATATCAAATTAACATAATTTTTGCATACTTTTACTTATATATACTTTTTTTTCTCTCATGATGGGTTATTGTTTATGTTGATGATTGTATATTCTGTTGTGACAAAATTAAATAAAATAAAAATTGGGGGGAGGAAACGTCTATCTTGGACTTTGGAGGTGGGAGGGGCCAGAACCAGCGGCAGAACCAATGGGAATATTCCCTGCTTGAGCGTCATCGGTCTCCGGGCAGAGTCCTTTGGGGCTTCACCTGAAGGAGGAGGGAGTTCGTCGCAGAGAGAGAAGCAGAAAAATAGAATAGAATTTTTTATTGGCCAAGTGTGATTGGACACACGAGGAATTTTTCTTGGTGCATATAGAATAGAATAGAATTTTATTGGCCAAGTGTGATTGGACACACAAGGAATTTGTCTTGGTGCATATGCTCTCAGTGTACATAAAAGAAAAGATACGTTCATCAAGGTACAACATTTACAACACAATTGATGATCAATATATCAATATAAATCATAAGGATTGCCAGCAACAAGTTACAGTCATACAGTCATAAGTGGAAAGAGATTGGTGATGGGAACTATGAAACGATTAATAGTAGTGCAGATTCAGTAAATAGTCTGACAGTGTTGAGGGAATTATTTGTTTAGCAGAGTGATGGCCTTCGGGAAAAAACTGTTCTTGTGTCTAGTTGTTCTGGTGTGCAGTGCTCTATAGCGTCGTTTTGAGGGTAGGAGTTGAAACAGTTTATGTCCAGGATGCGAGGGATCTGCAAATATTTTCACGGCCCTTTTCTTGATTCGTGCAGTATACAGGTCCTCAATGGAAGGCAAGTTGGTAGCAATTATTTTTTCTGCAGTTCTAATTATCCTCTGAAGTCTGTGTTTTTCTTGTTGGGTTGCAGAACCGAACCAGACAGTTATAGAGGTGCAAATGACAGACTCAATAATTCCTCTGTAGAACTGGATCAGCAGCTCCTTGGGCAGTTTGAGCTTACTGAGTTGGCACAGAAAGAACATTCTTTGTTGTCCTTTTTTAATGATGTTTTGATGTTAGCTGTCCATTTGAGATCTTGCGATATGATAGAACCCAGAAATTTGAAGGTTTCTACTGTTGATACTGTGTTGTCAAGTATTGTGAGAGGTGGAAGTATGGAAGGTTTCTCCTAAAGTCTACCACCATTTCTACGGTTTTGAGTGTGTTCAGTTCCAGATTGTTTTGGTTGCACCACAAGGCTAGTCGTTCGCCCTCTCGTCTATATGCGGATTCGTCATTGTCTCGAATGAGACCAATCACTGTTGTGTCATCTGCGAACTTCAGTAGCTTAACAAATGGATCATTGGAGATGCAGTCATTGGTATACAGAGAGAAGTGGGGAGAGCACACAGCCTTGGGGGGCCCTGTGCTAATTGTACAGGTATTTGATGTGATCTTGCTTAGCTTCACCTGCTGCTTCCTGTTTGTTAGGAAGCTTGTGATCCACTTACAAGTCTGTTCCGGTACCTGTAGCTGGTTTAGCTTAGTTAGAAGAATGTCTGGAATGATGGTATTGAATGCTGAACTAAAGTCTACAAAAAGGACCCTTGCATAGGTCTTTGGAGACTCAAGATGTTGTAGGATGTAGTGCAGAGCCATATTAACAGCATCATCTGTTGATCTATTTGCTCGGTATGCAAATTGCAAGGGGTCTAAAAGCGGATTCGTGATGGTTTTCAGGTAGGAAAGCACTAGCCTTTCAAAGGTTTTCATGACTACAGATGTTAGAGCAACTGGTCTGTAGTCATTCAGTTCCTTGATGGTGGGCTTCTTCGGCACTGGGATGATGGTAGAGCGTTTGAAGCAAGCATATGCTCTCAGTGTACATAAAAGAAAAGATACGTTCATCAAGGTACAACATTTACAACACAATTGATGGTCAATATATCAATATAAATCATAAGGATTGCCAGCAACAAAGTTACAGTCATACAGTCCTAAGTGGAAAGAGATTGGTGATGGGAACGATGAGAAGATTAATAGTAGTGCAGATTTAGTAAATAGTTTGACAGTGTTGAGGGAATTATTTGTTTAGCAGAGTGATGGCGTTCGGGAAAAAACTGTTCTTGTGTCTTGTTGTTCTGGTGTGCAGTGCTCTATAGCGTCGTTTTGAGAGTAGGAATTGAAACAGTTCATGTCCAGGATGTGAGGGATCTGTAAATATTTTCACAGCCCTCTTCTTGATTCGTGCAGTATACAGGTCCTCAATGGAAGGCAGGTTGGTAGCCATTATTTTTTCTGCAGTTCTAATTATCCTCTGAAGTCTGTGTTTTTCTTGTTGGGTTGCAGAACCGAACCAGACAGTTATAGAGGTGCAAATGACAGACTCAATAATTCCTCTGTAGAACTGAATCAGCAGCTCCTTGGGCAGTTTGAGCTTACTGAGTTGGCACAGAAAGAACATTCTTTGTTGTCCTTTTCTGATGATGTTTTTGATGTTAGCTGTCCATTTTAGATCTTGTGATATGATAGAACCTAGAAATTTACAGGTTTCTATTGTTGATACTGTGTTGTCTAGTATTGTGAGAGGTGGAAGTATGGAAGGGTTTCTCCTAAAGTCTACCACCATTTCGACGGTTTTGAGTGTGTTCAGTTCCAGATTGTTTTGGTTGCACCACAAGGCTCTCGTCTATATGCGGATTCATCATTGTCTCGAATGAAACCAATCACTGTTGTGTTATCTGCGAACTTCAGTAGCTTGACAGATGGATCGTTGGAGATGCAGTCATTGGTATACAGAGAGAAGAGAAGTGGGGACAGCACACAGCCCTGGGGGATCCTTTCGGAATTGGGGGGATGCAGCTCAAGGGGGGCTTCATGGCAGCCCTAGATAGGACCCTCCACTTGCTTTGCTCTCTTTACGAGTCTCAGCCAGGGATTCCCGCTCCCCCCCACCTTAACCCCCCCGCCATTGACATCCACAACAGGAACCCAAAACCAAGCTCGTGTGTGTGTGTGTGTGTGTGTGTGTGTGTGTGTGTGTGTGTTGAACTCCAGCAGGTTCTGACAGGTTCTGGAGAACCGGTAGCGGAAATTTTGAGCAGTTCGGAGGACCGGCAAATACCACCTCTGGCTGGCCCCAGAGTGGGGTGGGAATGGAGATTTTGCAGTATCCTTCCCCTGCCACGCCCACAGAAGCAATAGGTAAAACCCCTGGTGTGTGTCCATTCAGATGCTTCCAGCTCCAGAGGAGGAATGGGGGGGGGAGGAAGCGTTTATCTAGGACTTTTGAGATGGGTGGGGCAGAATGAGGGGAAGGACCAATGGGAATTCTCCCTGCTTGAGCGTCATCGGTCTCCGGGCAGAATCCTTTGGGGCTTCACCTGAAGGAGGAGAGCCAGTTCTGCGGAGAGAGAAAAGCGGAGAAAGTGGGAGGGGCGATCTTGGCCTGAAGAACCAATGGGGCTTCCTCTCTTCGGGAACTCTCTCCTCCTGTGGGCGGAGTCAAGAAAGACTCTGCCCAGAGACCGATGACACTACAAAAGGGAGAATTCCCATTGGTCCCCCTTCTTCCTGGACCCTCCCAATTCCTAAATCCCCTGGGAAGCCCCATTCAGGGCTAGGCAGCCTTTCTGCGATCCCTTTGCGGAGAGAGGGAACCGGCAGGGGATCCCACTGCCTGAGCCAAAGTGATCCACGGGATCTGGAGACAGGTCATTTTCTGGGGAGGGGAGACCCTCAGGAGGGGAGGGGCCAGGTGGGGCAGGAGGCGGGGCCAGGCCGAGGCAATGCAGCCTGTTAGCCGAATTGCGCATAAAATTAACCGCCGGTTCTAGCGAATTGGGGAGAACCGCCTGAATCCCACCAAATTCCCAGGACTGAGAAGACGGAACCTGGAGGGGGATTTTGCAGCTCTGCTTCCCTTCCCCACCACGAGGCTCCCCGGCTTCCTCCTCCCAAGAGGGGCTCCCCACTCAGCCTGGCCTCCCTGCAAGAGCCCCCTTGCCTGGCCTCTGCATGGGAAAGGCTGGCAGGGGAACATGGGACATGGGATCCCCCCTTCCCAGGTCTCTGGGAAGCTGAGAATAAAAAGTCCACTGAATTTTAAGCAGCAGGATGGAAAACAACCACAGCCCAGGAGACCTTCTCATTGCTATAGTCCTCACTGAAAATGAAATGTCACATGTAAAGTTCCTTTATAACGTGGCTCCTTCTCTTCAGTTTGTTTTCCATGAACTGTAAATCATTCAGGGTGATGGAGTTGCACTCCCTCCATTCTAACAGTCTCCTTCTTTTCTGTTTGTTTATTTTTCATTTATTCCTATATTGGGGAATATCTCTAATTTCCTGAATAATTTTGATTTCCATGGCTTCTCTCTTTTGTCCGATTTTGTGAAAGAGATTCAAAAAGGGGTCTGAAAAAAAGGTGAAAGGACTCTAGATTATTTTCCTCTCTTAGTTCAATCCAATTCAATTGTATGCCTGTGAAGAAGACTTGGATTCTTTTGTCATAATAATTCTTTGATAATTAATAAATCAAGTTCAAAAGTTATGGTCTTTGGGAAACAACATCACAGCCATAGATGCCTATTTGATGGTAATCCAGTAGAGCAAGTAACACCTTTCCTTACCTGGGTTAGTTTTCTCCGAGACTGAATCTTGGCTCCCTCATCATCAAAGGAGCTCAGTTAGAGAAAGGGCAGGAGTGAAACTGGTGCTTAAATGAAAACCTCATAGCTCTCCAGCTCCCTCAGCCCCAATCATTAAAGTATCTGAGGCCCAGTTTTCCCCCCTGTTCTTAGATCAATCTGATGTTTGGGGCTTCAGAGAGAAACCACCAGCAGAACCAACCCAATCACAGCCTCTGAGGAGGATCTTGGGGTGGAAAAAGGACTCCAGCTGCTGCCCTCAGAGCTAATTTGGGAATTTACACAATTACTGTGTTGTCTAAAATCAGAAAATATGGGCATTAATCCTCCACAAGGAATCTGGGATATAGTAGCAAAAAGAGATGCAGCAATCCTCAAATATTATAATAGGCCCTTTGTTGGAATAGAATACTTTTTTTTTTTTTTATTAAAAAAGTTTTACAACAATTAAATTTTTCCCCCTCCCCCCCTCCTAAACCCCCTCCCCCGGACTTCCCGGAGCAAACACAAGGTATAGTTCCTTAAACAAAACAGTCATACATTAAACTTTTAAAATCTAACACAATTATAATCTTTCTCTCACATAACCTGACTTCTTCCATTAAAATCAAAATAACATCCTTCATTCAAAAGCAATCCGAAATTTCTTAATCCGATATCTATTTTGAATATAATCAATCCAGTTCTTCCATTCATTTAAATATTTTCTTGAGTACTGTCTTTCAAGAAGGCTGAGATTTTAGCCATCTCAGCCAAATTGGAAACTTTCAATATCCATTCTTCTATTGTGGGTAATTCTTTTTTCTTCCAATATTGTCCAATCAACAGTCGTGCTGCTGTTATTAAGTTCAAAATCAACTTAGTCTCAATCACTGTACAGTCCGTTGTTATTCCCAAAAGGAAAAATTGCGGTAGGAACTTTATCTTCTTCTTCAGAACATTCTGCATAATCCACCAGATTCTTATCCAGAAAGACTTAATTTTCTTACAAGTCCACCATACATGAAAATATGTAGCATCATCACAATTACATCTCCAACATTTCGCTTGCATATCTGGATACATACATGATAATTTCTTAGGATCTAAATGCCATCTATAAAACATCTTATAAAAATTTTTCCCTTAAATTCTGCGCTTAAATTTAACATTTCTAACAAATTTTTCCCATGTTTCCAACATTATTGGTTCTTGAATATTCTGTGCCCATTTTATCATACAATCCTTTATTAAATCTCTTTCAGAATCTATTTCTATCAACACAGTATACAATCTCTTTATATGCCCGAGCTTGATTTCTAATTTGTTTAACCAGATTTTCTTCATTTTGAATGATACCAATTTTCTGATCTTCTTTCCATCTAGCCTTTAACTGTCCATATTGAAACCAAGTATAATTCCTCCCTTCTTCTTTTAATGTATCCAAAGATTTTAGTTGTAAATTTCCCCTCTGATTGTATAAAAGATCTTTATAAGTAATCATTTCTTGTTCCTGTTCTATATTTATATTCTCTACTGCGTGCGAGGACATACCCATATAGGAATTTTATAATTTAACTTATAATAATATTTTTCCAGACACATGAAGAAATTCTCAACATATGATTCTTAAAAGCTTTATCTACTTTCTTATCATACAATAAATATGCATGCCAACCATATAATAAATCATAACCTTCTATATTCAAAATCCTTTCCTCCGTCAAATTAAACCAATCACTTATTACCGAAGAACAACTGCTTCATAATACAGTTTTAAATTAGGCATTTTAATCCTCCTCTTTCCGTGTATCTTGTATTATTTTCATTTTGACTCTCGCTTTTTCCTTCCCATATAAATTTATTAATTCCAATCTGCCATTCATCCAAATTTTTATCTTTCTTAATTATTGGTATCATCTGAAACAAGAACAAGAATTTAGGCAGAACATTCATTTTATAGCTGCTATTCTCCTAACAAAGATAATTGTAATTTTTCCAAGTATTCATTTCCTTCTGAATTTTTTTCCATAACACATCATAATTATTCTTATACAATTTTCCATTTGATGAAGTAAGAAAGACTCCTAAATATTTAACCTTTTTTACAATTTCAAATCCTGTTATTTCCTCTAGTTTTTCTTTCTGGTTCTTAATCATATTTTTGGTTAACACTTTTGTTTTATTTTGATTCACTTTAAACCCTGAGACCCTTCCATATTGATTAATTACTTCCAACAAATATACACTCGAATTTATAGGCTGAGTCAACATAACAACCAAATCATCTGCAAATGCTCTAACTTTATATTCATATCTTCTAATTCTAATACCTCTATCTCCCTTAACTCTCTTATCTTATCCAATAAAGGTTCCAAAATAAAATAAACAATAAAGGTGATAAAGGACACCCCTGCCTTGTTCCTTCGCAATTTTAAACCTGTCTGTCAAACTACCATTAATTATTATCTGAGCTGTTTGCTCTCCATAAATTGCCCTAAGTATTCGTGTAAAACCATTTCCAAATTGCATTTTGTCTGATAATTTAAATAAAAATTCCCAATGCAAACGATCAAAAGCTTTCTCTGCATCCAAGAATATAAACGCTGCCGGTATCTGATTTTCTTTTCCAAATATTCCAATAAATTCACTATCTGCCTAACATTATTCCTCATTTGTCTCCTTTTATGAAACCAGACTGGTCAGTGTGAATCCTTTGTTGTACAATTTTCCATAAACCTATTTGCCATTATTTCTGCAAAGTACTTATAATCATTATTCAAGAGTGAAATCGGTCTATAATTCCCAGGCTTAGTACAATCCTGATCCTCTTTTGGTATCAATGAAATAAAAGTAGTCCTCCATGATGGTGGTACTCCTCCTCCCATCAATATCTGATTAAATAACTCCATAAGTGGACCAACTATCTCATCCTGTAACTTTTTATAATATATTGCTGTAAGTCCATCTGTGCCTGGGGATTTCCCTATTTTTAATTGCTTTATTACCAAAATAATTTCCTCAGAAGTTATAGGCCGATTCAACTCTTCCCTTTGTTCATTAGTTAAACCTTTAACTTTATATTCTTTCAAATATTTATCAATATCCATATTCAATATTGTATCTCTGGCATATAAATTTGTATAATATTCCAAGAAAGCTTTTTTAATTTTATCCTGTTGAAATCGCACTTTACCCTTGTATTCAATTCCTTCAGTAGTACGTGCTTTCTGTCTTTTCCTTAACATATAAGCCAACCACCTCCCTGATTTATTGGCATTACAAAAAGTATTATGTTTAGCATATTGTATATTGGTTGCCACCTGATCTGCCATTAACATATTAAATTGACTCTGTAATATCTTTATCGCTTCAGTAGTTTTAAATCATGTGGATTATATACCAATAATTGTTGTTTCCTCTGAATTTCCTCTTCTAAATCCCTCGCTGTTTTGTAGTTTTCTCCTCTGTCTACTATTAATATATATCAAATTTCCTCTCATAAAGGCCTTACTCGTCCCACACCATTTCTATCAAGTTCCCTTTCCCAAATTATAATCAAAATTCTTTCATTTGTTTTTACATTGATTTACATTATCCTCATATCTAAACAAATTTTCATTTATTCTCCATGATCTTCTTCCACCTTCATATTGCAACTCCATCCATACCGGACTATGATCAGTTAAACACCTTGAAATATCTTTGTTTTCCTAACCCTAGAAAGCAAGTCATTGGTAATTAATATAAAATCAATACGTGAAAAGATTGATGCCTGTCCGAAAAATAAGTATAATCTCTATCATCAAAATTCTGCCTTCTCCATATATCTTTCAACTCAAAATCTTCCATCAAATCAAAAAGATTTAGGCAATTTTGCATGCATAGGAATTTTCTTAGAAAGAGTTCTTTTATCTCTTCTAGTGTCCATTACACCATTCCAATCCCTAATATAATAAATGTTTTATAGTCCCAAAAGTCAATTTTTCATGTAACAGTTTATAAAATTTTTCTTGTTGTTGATTAGGTGCATATATGCCAATCACAAGTGTCTTTTCCTTCTAAAATCAATTCAATAGCAATATATCTTCCTTGAATATCCGTTTCAATTAATTTACTTGATATTTTTTCTTCAAATATATAACTATACCATTTTTCTTATTCGGAGCAGAAGAAACAAAATGTTTACCTAATTTCGAATTAATCAAATATTTCTGATCTGATAATTTTATATGTGTCTCTTGCAAACATATCACATCATTTTTAAATTGTTTCAAATAATGGAATATTTTCTTCTTTTCTGTGCTGAATTTAAACCATTAACATTCCATGTCAAAATTTATTTGCCATCTCTGGCCTCTTGAAGCTTCTGAGCAATTAGCTGAAGACCCTCACTCTTCGGCTTGGCTCCTCCCACAGCTTCAGTAGTAGAATCCCGTTCCTGTCTTTGAAGTCGTTCCTCCATCTCCTTACGCCTAATAGCTCCCCTTGTCACTCTTTGTTCTTGAGATTGTTCTTGAGGTACTGATATCACAGGTGCAGTTTCAGCTTCCCCACTCTGTTTCTCTTGAAGACTTTTATCCACTGTTTCTACATCCACTTTCAATACATTAAAAAGAAAATCTTTTGCTTTCAATTCAGTATCAATTCAATATCTCCTGCCTTGAAAAAATACTGTTAAACCAATTGGAACCTCCCATCTATATTGAATCTGATGCTTCTTAAGCTCTTGTGTAAAAAACCTAAAATCCCTTCTATCCTTTAACATTTTAGCAGGGATCTCTTTCAAAACCAACACCTCCTGTTCTGCTATTTGCAATTTCTTTTGGTATGTAGCTTGCAAAATCTGATTTCTTATTGTAGAAGTTAAAAAGTAAATTACAATATCTCTTGGGAGCTTTTTCTGCCTCGCTACCCAAGAATTAACCCTATATGCCTTATCAATTTGAAAATCCACTTCTCGAGGGTCCATGCCTAACATTTCAGCTAAGGCTTCTGATATAACTTTTTTAAGATCTTCTTCCTTCCGGTCTTGAAGACCCCTAATTCTCAAAGCCTTCTCCAACGCTCTATATTGCAATACCACCACATGATCCTCATTTTATCCACTTTATTTTGAAGCTCTCAACTTTATTATCCAAATACTGATTTGCTTGACTAATTACTTCCACTTTATCCTCCATTACTTCCAAATTTTTGCCAAACCTTGAAAAACCATCAATAAATCTTCTCTAATTTTTTATTAGTCTCTTTAATTTCTTCCTAAGTTGATCCTTCACACCATGAATATTATTCATAATTTCTTTAAATCGCTCTTCAGAAACTCTATTCTGTTCCTTTAATATATCTTCTAAATTAGTTTCAGACCCCCTTCTCGTCATGGGAACTTTTGGTGGCTTAGAAGCCATTTTAATTTAAGTAAAGTCTCTAATTAGAATTATAAAATCTCAAAGTCTCAAAAAGTCTCCAATTAAAGTTGTAAAATAAAAACTTTCACCTTGCCTCCTCTGGAAAGCTTCTATTCAGCTAAAATCCACAAAGACGAACTTCACTTTCTCTCACAAGCAGCCTCCAATCCACTTCCTCTCAGACGCCATTTCTTCCTTCACTAAGTTCAAGTGAGAAAAAGTTTTCCCCTTTTAAAAAGGAGTAGAAGTCAGCTCTCTTCTTGCTTCCCCAGTAATCGATCACTTGTATTTGTCCCGTCTGCTTTAAGTTATTCAAAACGGAATCAATTGAGCAGAGGTGGGCGTTTTCCTCTTGTCCTGCTTAATTAACAGGATCGAGCCGAGTCTGGAGTGAGGCTGGGTTATGCAGGCAGCCCTCCGAGACTCTGCATAAGAAAGCAGAGCCCCTGGGGCAATCTTCTGCTCTCCAGCCGCTCTGGCTAATCTCTTTCACCCAGAGAAAAGCTTTGAAGCTGGCTAACAGCCGTTCTCCCGCTGTTTCACCAGCTTTTACAGAATCTCAGTTCGGGACGCCATTCCAGGCGTCCTCCTCGGGGAAAACGAAACCACCGGAAGCCGGAATAGAATACTTTTGTCGGCATTTCCACATGTTAATCTAATTGGGGTAAATTGTAGGGTGATATAGTAATATGATTTACATTTTTTATAGTTTTTAAATTTGTTTGCTATTTTCCATTATTATGAAACAATCTTTCTAATATTCTGTCTTTAATATTTTAAACAATGTCTAATTAGCAAACTATTCTAATCCATTCATGAGAACCAGGTTGGATTTATTAAAAGCGAATATTTTGCATTTGATCGGACCTCAGATCAAAAAGACCAGCTTTCTTCATTGCTTGTTCAGATCAGTTATGAATCTTCTTCAGAGCCTTTGAGTGATAAAAAGAAATTCCCCTTTTTCCACCGGATGCTCCCCAAAAAAGGGTTCCAGACAGGGTCTCCTGCTTGAGTGAGGGGTTGGACTAGAAGACCTCCATGGTCCCTTGCAGCTCTATTCTAATTCAAAGTAGACTCATAAAATCTTCCCTCTGCAGATAGCTTTGTAATCATCACCCAAAACTACGGAATATCAAAACCCATTAAATGAATTACATGAAATTACATTCCTGAATAAAAATCTAGAGGCTATAGATTTTCTATTTCACTTTGATTATTCGCTTGTCCATTGTATTGAGGTCCAGTCTTAGTAAAATCCTGCAACATTTGGGGAGGAAGATGCAGCCCTGGAGGCCCAGATGGAGAAGACCTTCCCCAGATGACCTGCATTGGGCAACCAAAGGGCCCAAAAGCCCCTGGCACCCTTATTGCCTGGTTCAAAATTCAGGCCAATCCCCCCCCCTCAATTCCATTCACAGGCAGTCCTTGACTTACGACCACAGAGGGGCCTGGAATTTCTGCCCTCAGTCGTTGCAGTCATGGAGTCGAAGCAGAGCCAATTTCTGAGAGTTTTTATGATATAATGGGCTTCAGTAGGCAAGAAACAGACCAGCATAGATACAACAGCATTGATTGACTTAAAACTGGAACTGAGGAACTGCAGGAAAATCCCTGTAATTGATACTCTGGGCCCACAGGGCCTCCACCAATCACAATTCCCCCAAATACGAATGTTCAAAGTTCCCCCCCCAAAAGAGTTGGAGTTAAGAGTGAGGCTCATCTAAAGGTTCGATTCCCTTTAGCCGCCCTTAACTCAACTCTATGGACTCCATCCATCACAGAGAATCTACCTGGGAAGATCTTGGCCTCTTGGGCAAAAAAGCAAAATGGGATCTTTTGGCTCTCTGGATACACCTGGATCCCTCCCCCCCTCCCCCACTGGATCCTGTCTCAAAGAGGGTCCTGGGATTTGGGGCTCAGCTCCATTAGGCTATTAGAAATGAGGTCTGCATTTAAAAACCCAGGCAGAGAATTTCCCCCCTTTCTCTGCCCTTAAAAACCATCAAAGGAGACTTTGGCACCCAGAAAAAGAGGTCTGAACCTGAGCAGCAAAAACACAGGGAGCTGACAGAGGGATGTTGCCACAACAGCAGCAGCAACAACAAAAAACACCCCAATATCTCAACACAAAGGGAATCGAACTGGGAGCTGACCAAGAGCTGCATCAGGGCGTCTTGCTCGGTCCTCTAGCTTAGCTGAGCTTCCCTAGGAAGAGGCAGTCTACCCCAAAAGAGCCCGAAGGGGAGAAATAGGCAGCTTTGGGGCTTTGTCCGGAGTGTCCCAGAGGCCTTGGGCTGGCATTGGGGTGGGCAGAAAAGGTGGAGAAAAGATTCTCCATCCTTGGAATCTCCTTGGGATTCTACTGGCTGGATGATGTCATCGCTCCAGCTCAACTGCCAGTTAACTGCCAATCATCCGAGAGAAGATGGCTTTCATGAGGTGAGGAGTCTTCTGGGCTCTTCCCAATTTTACAGCCAAGTTCTCAGAGGGTTGGGAAATTTCAGGGGTGGGAACAGCCGTTTCTTCTCTTCTTAGGAAAGGGAAACTTTTCAGGGCAGTTTTATTTTTAATTCTTTATTGGCACAAAGAGCCTGGTTTGATTACTTCCCATATGATTAGGATCACAAAGCATCTTTAACCAGGGGTGGGATTCAAATTTTTAACAACTGGTTCTGTGGGTGTGGCTTATTTGGGGGGGGCGTGACTTGGTGGTCATGTGACCGGGTGGGCTTGGCTAGCTGGTCATGTGACTGGGTGGGTGTGGCTATCTGCATAGGGACTACTCAGAAGGGTGAAAAAGTTATTTTTGACAGGTCCTCGCACTTTTGACCGATCCTCGCACTTATGACTGTCCACACATTTATGCCCGTTGCAGCATTCTTAACAACCGTGCCACTCATTTCACAATTGCGGTGCTTCTCTTCACCATGGTGACAAGATAGGATGCAAAACATAAAATGTGAGAACAGTTGTAAGTGCGAGGACTGGTCAAAAGTGTGAGGACCGGTCAAAAATAACTTTTTCAGCCTTCTGAGTAGTCCCTATGCACATAGGGACTATGGAGAGGGCTGAAGAAAGTGATTTCTGACTGGTCCTCGCACTTATGGCCAGTCATCATTTATGCCCATTGCAGCATTCTTAACCACCAGGTCACTCATTTCACAACTGTGGTGCTTCCTGTGACCGGGTGGGCGTGTCCAGGTGGTCATGTGACCGGGTGGGCGTGTCCAGGTGGTCATGTGACCAGGTGGGTGTGGCCAACTCGACATCGCTTCTTTGCCCTAATGACAGTTTGTTGCAACGGTCGTAAGTGTGAAAAATGATCCTAAGTCACTTTTTTCAGTGCCATTGTAACTTTGGTCACTAAATGAAGTGTTGTAAGTCAAGGATTACCTGTAGAAAAATACAAAAAGCTTCTTTGCTTGCAAAAAGCTGCCCTAAATACCAATCTTAGATTAGAAATCCCTGCAAGCTGGAGATACAAACCAGGCAGGGAGCCAGAGCACCAGGGGTGGGTTCCAATTTTTTTTACTTCTAGTTCTGTGGGTGTGGCTTGTTTGGTGGGCGTGGCTTGTCAGTCATGTGACTATGTGGGCGTGGCTAGGTGGTCACGATCCCCCTGCGAGGATTCCCCCATCCGGACCTTTTGCAATCCCCCAAAGGGTCAAAGGAAACCAGGTTCCATGCAGCTCTGAACCCTTCAGGCAAACCAAATACAAGTGGTCCTCGCTTAATGGCCGGTTGCTTAGCAAGTGTTCTAATTTACACGTCTAGTTTAATGAAAAGAAGGACGAGGGGAGACATGATAGCCGTCTTCCAGTATCTCAGGGGCTGCCCCAAAGAAGAGGGAGTCAAGCTGTTCTCCAAAGCACCTGAGGGCAGGATAAGAAGAAATGGGGGGGAAATAAGGAAGAAGCATCTCAGAACGAAGGAGAAATTTCCTGACAGTGAGAACAATTAATCAGTGGAACAATTTGCCTGCAGAAGTTGTGAACGCTCCAAGACTGGAAGTTTTTAAGAAGAGGTTGGATAACCACTTGGCTGAAGTGGTGTCGGATTTTATGCTTTTAAAAAGTTAATAAAGTTTAGGGAAAGAAAACAAAGCTATAGTAGAAATAGATTTAGAATAGAATAGAATAACAGAGTTGGAAGGGACCTTGGAGGTCTTCTAGTCCAACCCCCTGCTTAGGCAGGAAATCCTACAAATTTCTCCTTAGTTCTAAGATGTTTCTTCATTACTTTCCACCCATTTCTTCTTATTCCCTCTCTCTCTTTCTCATCTCTTTGTCCCCCCTCTCTTTCTCTCTTATTCTCTCTTTCTCCTCCTCTCTTTCTCTCATCTCTTTGTCCCCCTCTCTCTTATTCTCTCTCTTTCATCTCTCTCTCTCTCTCTCTTCTCATCTCTTTCTCTCTTACCGCTTTCTCATCTCTTTGTCCCCCTCTCTTTCTCCCTCTTTCTCTCTTATTCTCTCTTTCTCATCTCTCTCTTTCTCCTTCTCTCTTTCTCTCTCATCTTTCTCCCTGTCTTTCTCTCTTATTCTCTTTCTCCATCTTTCTCTCTTATTCTCTCTTTCTCTGTTTCTCTCTCTCTCATCTCTGTCTTTCTCCTCCTCTCTTTCTCTCTTATTTGCTTTCTCATCTCTCTCTTTTCCTCCCCCCTCATCTTTCTCTCTCTCTTTCTCCCCCTTTCTCTCTCATCTTTCTCCTTCTTTCTCTCTTATTCTTTCTTTCTCCATCTCTCTCTTTCTCCCCTTTCTCTCTCATCTTTCTCCATCTCTCTCTCTCTTTCTCATCTCTCTCTCTCTTTCTCATCATTCTCTTTCTCCCCCTCTTTCTCTTGTGTGTGTGTTTGTGTGTGTGTGTGCACATGCGAATGTGCAAACGTGATAGACGACAGAGCCATCTACTTCTCCAGCACAGGAAGGGATTTGAGACTGCGTTGTTTCCTTTCCTTACATTCCTTTTTCTCTCTTCTAGAGCTTTTTTCCGCTGGTTCTCGTGCTTCGGAGGCAGAAGGAAGAAGGCGAGGGGCCCAGGAGCTGATGCTCCAACCTGCCAAGTGGAGGAAGGCGCCGAGGCTCCCGAGAGAAAGTCGGTCACTTTGATCGTGGACGTGGAGCTCCGGAAAAGAGAGCGATGTGGTGAGTTGACATTTTGGATTGGGCTGGAAGATGGAGAGGAAAAGGGAAGGATTTCCTTTAGGAGTGGACACCTAAATGCAAAGTTATGCAGAACACACACCTGCATCTTTGCAGATTCCAGGTTGCCCAGAGGGACGGGTCAAGGCCAGGCCGTTCCTGACCCACTAAGCCTCCCTCCATCTGCAGCTTCTGGGTCTATGTTGGCCCCCCACAATTGGCTCTTCTCCTTCCAGTTGGCTCTTTGGGGAACCTTGAAGATGGTTCAGTGGCACTTATTCACATCTTGGCAAGTGGGGAGGGAGAATATCAGAAGAGCAAGATTTGCCGAGGGCCTCGCTCTGAAGATGCCTCATGGCCAGCTCTGTCAACCAGAAAAATCTTTCATCTGGGGCAGAGCTAAAACTTTGCTGAGCACCTGCCTCTCCTTCCTCAGATGTCCCCAGAACAGAGACCACTGGGAAGAAGAAGATCCTCTTCACCAAGATGGACATCAAAAGTGAAGAGAATGTGCCACGTCAGGCTGCCTGCCATAAACGGGACCGGCAGAAGAGCCTGAAATTGTGGGAAGAGGTCTAGGAGAGGATGGAGAAGACCGAGCAACCAGTAGGTTCCCCTTGGAATTAGAGGGCCCCATAGCTCAGCTTTTCTCCCAGGTTTGAACCCCAGTCTCAATGGGGGGCAAAATATTCCCCTGGATGGAGAGAGACTCTGAAGGGCTTCCACCTTCCTTCCTGAAAGGGAAGGCAGAGACCCTGGGGAAGACACCCACAGCCTCCCAGACTTAGACCCCGACTCTTTCCCTTGCAGCAGGAACGCAGCATCGTCCAGGCCCTCTCTTCCATCGCCACTCTGTTTCGGCTGAAGCAGAGTGGGCAAATGGCTCCCGAGCCAGGAAACAAGGACCTCTACGGCCTTGCTGTCTTGGTAAGTCCGAGGGAGGCAGGTGGCAACTGGACTGGCAAGCAAAGCAGGAGGGAGAGACAGGAGCAGGAGAGGAGGGAGACAAGCGGCCCTGGACTCTCCACCTGTGGCCTGTGCAAAGGGTCCTTATCCTGGGGCTAACTTCCCTTTACTGGCAGGAAGCTGGAGTAGAAGGGAAGGTCAAGGGGCTGGGAAATAGAGGCAGGGTGGGCAGGAGCAGCCTGGCTGACTTTCCCTTCTCTCCCCTCTTGTTTCTTGCCAGGCTCTGATGGAGGACAACAATCTGAGCAGCTTCACGGCAGGACTGGCTGCTTTCCTGGCCATTTATGACATCAGGTCAGCCTTTCCTTTCCTTTGCCTGCTGTTCTCTGGGGGAAGATGAACCCCAGGGCTGTTCCCTAAGATGGGCACTCAGGTCTCTTCTCCCCTTTCGTCTCCCAGCAAGCTTCCACCGGCCATGAGCCCAGAAGTGGAGTCCCGGCTGCTGGAGATGTCTCGGGTCGTGTGGTTGTCCTGCATGAAGATCGGGCAGGAGACGGTGTCAGAGGTACCAACAACCCAGCAACATTTCCGGGACTTCCTTCCTGGTATGGGAATGGCTGGGAAGAAGCTCCACACGTCATCATCATCTCTCTTTTTCGTTTCAGGGGGAGAAGAAGTTGCTGGGGGAGGCCTTTGGCCTCATGCTTCGAGGGCTCCTTCAGCAGTGTGCAACAACACCGCACATCATTTTCATTCTGAAGGTAAGGGCACCGGAGTCCCAGGGAGCTTGAAGGAAAATCGGGCCAGTGGAAACATTCCCTGAATCAGGCGTTAGAACTCCAGTGAAATGTTCCCATCTATGGGAATAATCTAAGGGGGGGGGTTGTTCTTGAGGACAGGCCTGAAGGCTCGTGGGAATTGGGCTTGTCCCAAGAGAGGTTTCCCTTCATGCAGGGAGCTCTTCACAAAGAGCTTTAACTGCAAGGCTCCATGGCCAGAACTGCAGAGGAGAGACCCAAAGGGTTTCTAGGGCCTTTTGCTTGAAAGGCCAACCCAAATCCAAAGAGCCTGGGATTTAAGGAGCCGGGAGTAACCGTAGAGGGAGAGGGCAACCTTAAAAGCCCAAATTGCACATGTGTGTTTTCACCATGAGATTCCCGAGAATAGGATGTTCCAATCAAAAGGATTTTTTTTTGCTCCAATTCCACAGCACTTTGAGGAACATGGCTGGGAATGTTTCTTGTATGTCTGGGACCAGCTTCTCTTCTGTGCAGCCCATCAAAGCACCATCAACGTATGTAGCAAACTGAGAATCGGAGGGTGAATTTGGGTCCCCCGTTGTTTTTGGGACCCCCTCCTCCTTCAACCTCTTGCTGCTCATACTTGTATGGAGGGCCCCAGGAAGACGGGAATGGCTCTGCAAGACACTTGGGCCACAGGACGATGGGCTTCTTTCTCTCTCTTGCAGCTCACGAAGCCCAGCAAAACTTTCCACACTTTCCGTGGAATTGGGCTTGTCCCAAGAGAGGTTTCCTTCATGCAGGGAGCTCTTCACAAAGAGCTTTAACTGCAAGGCTCCATGGCCAGAATTGCAGAGGAGAGACCCAAAGGGTTTCTAGGGCCTTTGCTTGAAAGGCCAACCCAAATCAAAGAGCCTGGGATTTCAGGAGCTGGGAGTAACCGTGAGGGAGAGCGACCTTCAAGGCCCAAATTCCACATGAGATTCCGAGAATAGGACGTTCCAATCTAAAGGTTTTTTGCTCCAATTCCACAGCACTTGAGGAACATGGCTGGGAATGTTTCTCGCTGGGACCAGCTTCTCTTCTGTGCAGCCCATCAAAGCACCATCAACGTATGTAGCAAACTGAGAATCGGACGGTGAACTTTGGGTCCCCACTGTTTTGGGACCCCTCCTTCAACCTCTTGCTGCTCATACTTGTATGGAGGGCCCCAGGAAGACGGGAATGGCTCTGCAAGACACTTGGGCCACAGGACGATGGGCTTCTTTCTCTCTCTTGCAGCTCACGAAGCCCAGCAAAACTTTCCACACTTTCCGTGGAATTGGGCTTGTCCCAAGAGAGGTTTCCTTCATGCAGGGAGCTCTTCACAAAGAGCTTTAACTGCAAGGCTCCATGGCCAGAACTGCAGAGGAGAGACCCAAAGGGTTTCTAGGGCCTTTGCTTGAAAGGCCAACCCAAATCAAAGAGCCTGGGATTAGAGCCGGGATTTAAGGAGCTGGGAGTAACAGAGGAGAGGCGACCTTCAAGGCCCAAATTCCACATGAGATTCCGAGAATAGGACATTCCAATCTAAAGGGTTTTTTGCTCCAATTCCACAGCACTTGAGGAACATGGCTGGGAATGTTTCTCGACGCCTGGGACCAGCTTCTGTGCAGCCCATCAAAGCACCATCAACGTATGTAGCAAACTGAGAATCGGACGGTGAACTTTGGGTCCCCACTGTTTTGGGACCCCTCCTCCTTCAACCTCTTGCCGCTCATACTTGTATGGAGGGTCCCCAGGGAAGACGGGAATGGCTCTGCAAGACACTTGGGCCACAGGACGATGGGCTTCTTTCTCTCTCTTGCAGCTCACCGAAGCCCAGCAAAACTTTCCACACTTTCCGGTGGGAATTGAGCTGCCCGAAGATCAAGACGGCTTCATCAATGAAGGTAACTTTCTTTTGAAACATTAAGGGGTGTGTGTGTGTGTGTGTTTGTGTGTGAAGCAGGGGTGAAATGCTCCAGGCTGGGACCAGATTGCCTGATCCGATAGCGATGGCGGTGGATGGTTCGGAGAACCAGTAGCAAAAATCCCTCCCCCCCCCAACTCCAGCTGAGCTGAGCGATCATCAGAGGCTTTTTTTTAACTTTTAAAAGCATTTTTTCTTCTGCTGAAAAAAAGCTTTTAAAAGTAAAAAAAGCACCTCTGATGATCGCGCGGCTCAGCTGGGTGCTAGCCAAAAAATGGGGGGAGGGGAGAGTCTGTTTTTCCTCCCAGCAGGCTCCCTGAAGCCACCGTTGCTAAGTGAGTACTTGCAGTTCTTAAGTGAGTCACACAGTCCCTAAGTGAATCTGGCTTCCCCGAATCTCAGTTATAAAGCGAAACAGATGTTCAGTGAGCTTTCACCCACTTTACGACCGGTCTTGCCACCGTTGTTAAGTGAGTAGTTGCAGCTCTTAAGTGAGTCACATGGTGACCCTAGGACGCTGAGATCGTCATAAATGCGAGTCACTTGCAATGCATCGAAGTCTAAATTACGTGACCATTGGGATACTGCAATGGTCATGAGTGTGAAAAATGGTCAACAGTGGCATTGCAACTTTGAACAGTCACTATATGATACGGTCGTATGTTGAGGACTATCTGTACTGTTTTCCAATTTGACGGCAATCCTTGACTTACGACCGTCATGGCCAACCGTCACCGATGTCGTATGTCCGTACCTAAGATGGCGGGTGGTGGTGGGGAACAGCGGCCCAACTGCAGGATGAGGGGTGGGGTGGAGAGAGAGCAGAATAGCAGTTTATTTGTTTATTTTCTTCAACTGAAAAGGGGGATTCTTTTATCTCCCCTCCCTCAAAGTCCCCATTTCATCCCTATATCTTGATATCAAGATATGCAGATTGAGGCTCCTATGGAAGACTTTGAGCTCCATGCAATGATGGGAGCTGTTTGAAGACCCCAAAAAGGAAATTCCTTTGTAGCATCTTTTTTTTTGTTAGCGTCTTGTGGTTATGGGATCCTGTTTTGCAATGTTCTTTGTTCCTTTCTTGGCCAAAAAAAGAGATCACAAAACTGATCTTTGGATAATCTGGATTTGGACTCATAACCACATTATTTGGTTTAGGACCAGGGGATTCACTGAACAACTAATATGAAAATGATCTTTAAATTGACCAAAATCCTGGACTCCACTATTATCAATTTGAGGATGTCCCTTTTGTGGTTTCCAGTAATGTATGAAGCCAAAGTTTAAACTGCAACAGCTCTGGATCCTTCGGGTGTTCTGATTATTATTGATAGGCATGGGCTTCCCTTCCATTTGCCATCTTCCTTCCTTCCTTCCTTAGTCTCACCTCTTTTCCCCACGCAGGTGACATCACAGTAGAGGACCTATGACTTCCTCCTCCCACCACCGTTAGCCGAGGATGGATACACAAGGTTAGATTCTATCTCATTAGATTCTATTTCATTGATTAAAAATAATGTTTGTATTTGGTCTGTTCTAGTCTTCTGACGTTAAAATTCAGTAAATTGTGATATTTTTGCATTTAGTTCCATGGACCATCAGTCGTTTGAAGAACAGACGTCTCTGCCACCGATCTCCACCTTCGATGTTCGAAGATGACACCCAGGCTACGCACGTTGTGGAGCAGATGCAAACTGTGGTCAGTTTCACTATATTGCAGCAGGTTCTTGGTTAGGGTTGGGGTTGGACTAAGAGACACTTAAGTTGATGCCAATCTGGGTTTTTCCTCTTTCGAGTATATTGTTGATGCTGCTTTTTTCCAGGTGTTTTGTCTCTCTTATCTTTATGCAATTAATGAATAAGACATGAGCTCCTCCCTATGTGTTTTACAATTGATACAACCTCCATTTGATGCAGTGCACTATAATCAGTTATATTTTTAATGGTCTCTTACCATGCAGTTTTGATTGTTGTACTATGGCCTCTGATACAATAACTCCAATGTTTATTTGATGTAATGCATTTTCACTCACATTTTGAAATCAGTTTTCCCTATGCTGTCAGGAAACTCATTTTTGTTTATCCCCATTGCTTTGGGGATAAATCAGACAAATTATCTTCATTTTGGAATGTAGAAAACAACTTCCAAAGATTGCCTTTTAGAAAAGAATATTTGTAGCTTAGAGTTGAACAGTGAGGTCCTTGGTGCTCTCTGAACTTGGTTATTTTCTTGCAGATATTTCATTAGCAAATTAGACAACATCATCAGTGCTACTTGCGTAACAAAATGATTGCATGAAAATAATCAAGCTCAGAAACACCAAGACCATCGTCTTTAGTGCAGGCTTATGAGAGGAAAACCAAGAGGGCACCAGCTAAATTTGGGTATTTTTGACCACAAGGAGAATGTAGATAAGAAGAGAGTATTTTC